>NW_010140992.1:0-63137 GCF_000699245.1 Pterocles gutturalis
ACGGGAAACTCCCGCACTCCCTGCGCCTCGGGATCCATCGGTGCGGTGCTGGCCGGGCCTGCCCCGGAGCAGCTGAGCTGGGAGACAGTCCGACTTGCAGAGAAAAAATATACAAAACCAGCTGGACCCGGCTGCAGTTCACCGGGAACCCCAGCTGCAGCTGTGCCGGCTGGGACTGAACAGAACCTTGGAGAAACCGGAGTCTGCACCCCGGCATGGACCGGTGGGTGGAGATGGAGCACGGTGGGAGTGTGTCACCAGGGTGACACCCGGAGTGGTGCCTGTACCCAGGTCTGACCTCATACGTCAGTCTTTTTGAGGATAAAAGTCTGCGTTTCCATGGCCTTTCAAGAAAGTGTGTGGACAAGGCCACTAGCGATACAGAGAAATGGAGAAAAACAACCAACTCCATTTAGAAAATCATGGTATTTAATCATGTCTAATTAAGGAGGGAAAAAAAAAAAAAAAAGGAGGAAAGCAACCCACGGGTTTAGCCCAATGTTATCTCCTCTTATGATGCTTAATGTCATTATTTGTACAGCTACTATTCCTAAAGCTAATATTCTTAACAGAGCTGAAATCTCTGAGGATTTGCTTTTAATGATTTTTTTCCTCCATGATTTTAAGGTTAAATTGTTAGATTGTACCATGTGTTTCTATTTTGAGATGAGCAGAAACACACTGCCAGTAACTGTATCAACAAAGGGGTAGGAAATTATGGAGCCACAAAGTACCTGCAACTAGCTTAGGAAATATTGACAAGCACTCATTTAGGAAAAGGTCAAAGTGGTATTAGAGCAGAGGCTATGATGATCATCACCACCACATTAGAGTACGGCTTTTCATCAGCACCAATTCATTTTTACAGGATAAAGGAAGTTCTCTCCCCAAGGATTGATTTCTGGCACCTGGGGAGAGCGCATATTTTTCTAAACATTTTCCTAGATGCTACTAAAGACTTTTCAAAGCTTGGCCAAGGCTTCAAACATCTGACCCTGGGCCAGGTCCAGCCATTGGAGGTAGAACCATGGCCAATGTTTCAAGTGAACTAGAAAGGAGATGGAGATGAGACAGTTCTGCACACACTCCCAGACAGCCAGGAGCACCCAGCATGGACGAAGCCACGACAGCTCAGGTATTGTCTGACATTATTAATGCAGATCTAGCCCTCTTTTTCATTCACGTCTCATGGACAAATGTCTCCTGAATCCTACTCACGCCCTCACTTCTCACCAATGTCTGCTGAAAAGTCCATGCCCATGCTCACGTCCATGCTCACATCCATGCCCACATGCATTCCCATGCCCACGTCCATGTCCACACCCACCCAGGGAAGCACCCGGCAGGGCCATCAGCCCTCCTCCGTCACTGTGTGCTGCTCAGTGCTCACTGCGCACTATTGGCTGCATGAGTCACACAATACAGACTGGAGAACAAAAACTTTTAAATAGTAAACCGGTGAATGCCAAAGGATCAGCATTTGGCTGTGTGATCACTCAGATCTGTCGGATGTCTGTGATTTGTCAATATTTTTACAAATACCTAGTGATGGGTGTGAATCAAATCCAGAGAGATCCAAGCCAGTGATAAACAAAGTTCTGGAACAAACAACGTGGATTATGATGAATTAACTCAATGACAGTCTGGAAGAACCTCAAAATTATTCGTATGTTGAGAATTCATGCAAATATTGCTAGCGTGGTGCCCTTGGTGACTAATTAGATGAGTAACTCCTGTTTGGTTTTTGGGGTTTTTCTTTTGAAAATGTTCCTAGTGTTTTTACTGGCAGGTAAAAACTGAATTTGACAAAACAGCAAGCTCAAGGAAAGCTTTACCAGAGCCCAGTTTGTAACTCAAAGCAGGCTCGCTATTGTTAGCAATTTTCCCTCTCTTTTCTGAAAATCAAAGGATTCTCTCATTTTCAGATCTTTAAATTATGTGCAAAGCTTAACAGGATTCAGTATTTGCAAATGTGGCTTTTTTCTTTGGACTATTCCCCAAACAAAAGAATCAACCAACATTTATTCCACATTTTTTCATACAAAGATGATAGAGCTGCTGATGTCTTAATATCTGGTTTGTTCTCTAATTTATTATTCATTTACTTCTAGCTCATAGTGTCTGATTTTTCCCAAATTTATTAATATATCCTGATTTAGTCCTGTGTCATCCAATCTGAAATAAATTTAAATATATATATATGTATATATAGACTCTGTGTGGCAGATAACCAATAAGCCATTATAATTTTGAGCAGCAAGCAGAAAGATAAAATAGAACGGAGGAGGTATGAATTGCTGTGCAAAGCTCATTGCTAGATCCAGCATCTCTGCCATACTAGAGAGTATGTCGGGCAAACCGGGCTGTAGTTATAGCAACCATATGCTTTGCTGGAATAACACATTCCTGAGGACACACAGGCTCAAACACCGTTAGGAAGAGTTCAGATCATTAACAAGAGAAAGCAAACACTTTTTACCAGATTCAGCATTCTCTGCTAGGAGCGGCAGAGCCTTCAGAGCCTTCAGTGAGCAGAGCAGAGCTGGTTATACAACAGCCCGTGACAAGTACATCAGAATAAATCTGGCTTGGTTTGTCTCCTAAATATGCCTCTTGTTATTTCCCCATTTAAATGAACAAATGTTTTGCATATTCTGATTCAGATTTTGACTAAAATAGTACCGAGTGGTGCTAATTTTTAGTAGCACCATCCTTTGTATGGTTTTTTTAACAAAGCAATGCTTTTCCCTGGTCACGGAGCTGGGATGCCGCCTCCGGGTCGGGTGGCAGCAGGTGACCAGTGCTGGTCATGGGTTTGGAAATCTTTGGAGAAAGCTTCAGATCCAGCAAAGTCACAGGATCGAACATAAGGCTGTTTGCTCCGGCTCTCTGGAGAACCTGCACTCAGACTGTGACACCAACGAGCTAAACCCACGTCCACTCATCCCCGTGACTCCCATCAGCAGAGGGATCAAAGCGGAGGTTCCCTGCAGGTGAGCAACTCTCGGCTCAACACCCACTGCCCCCAATCCCCCACCACCAAACCTGCTCAGACCCCCTGCCACAGCTCCGGATAGCCTTATGGCCACTTTTTGGTTTAGTGTTCTCGGAGGTCTCAAAGTATTTACAGAAAAATATATTTTAAGATAAATCTGTTCATTCCCAGGAATAGCTCACAGAGCAAACACAGACTTTTTATGTAAAACAGTTTCTTAATGTATGCATTTAACACACTCTTTTATTGAAAGAACAACACAACAAATCCAAATGCTTGCTGGTTTTGCAAAAAAAATAGAAGTTCAAAGTAGATGCAATTGAAATAGTTACAGCACACATTCAGTATTGTTATTACTGAACTTTAAATTACTGTTATTATTGCTAGCCCTTAAATTATTCAGACCATAATGGAGAAAAGTGCTGGAAGCAGTCCGTGGGGCTACTCACGAGCAGTCCCTGTCGTGGCTGGGGACACCGTCCTGCTCCTCCCGAGGCTGGGCTGGCTTCTGCAGCCACGCGAAAGCTTTTCCCAACCACACTTTGTGTACTCTCCTCCTCCTGAAATCACAACAGTTCGGCCAGTTATTTGTTTGTCCCTCCCAAGTATGTAAAGAAATAAGAGGAAGTGCACCAGCTTTGTGTGTGGATAGAGGGCAAGCTCTGGAGCCCCCAGAGAGCAGTTTGCAGTGAATTGACTCTAATTAACAACAGCAGCAAGGCCTCAGGAGCCAGTAGAAGGATTTTTATTGTCTTATCAATCATGATGGCCTAGCATGTTGTTTATATTCCTCATTAATAACATCATGCATATAGTGATGGATTTGTCAGTCCCTGTCAGTATGTTCCCGAGAGCCGTTCTTCCCTCTCCTCCACCTTCTTGCAGAATTGTTCCCAAAACAGCACCTTTCCTCTGCTGATTAGTTTAAGCTCCAGGGCACAGATGCTGCTTGGCTTATTGCACACTGAGCAACAAACTCTGCTTGTGAGACAACAGAACAGTCACAAATTTCTCCTTCTGTCCTTCCTGAGCCCTGTCCGTGACTGGGACTCGGTGCCGGTGTTCCCTCCCAAGCAAAGTTTGTTGCCCGGTGTGCAAGAAGCCAATGCACACCCAGAGATGAGACATTGCTTATTGCATGTCTGCACTGAGACGAGTGCTGGGTGGTCATTCCACAAAGCTGCACACGTGGGTTCGGTCACATTGTGTATTTATACAGTTCAAAGTGTTGGTGCCACATCCTTCTAACTGTAACTGGTTAACTTTTACCTCTTCTTAACTGCAGTTGGTTAGTTCTTTTCTCGCTTCGATCCTTAAATTTCCTACGCATGCTCAGTAAATGGGGGTCTTAATTCAGGAGGGTTGTCCTGACACTTGGAGGTGTGGTTTTTAGTATTGTATTTAAATGAGGATAGATCACTTTTGGACAGTACTAATCACTAACTTGGCTGACTACCCAAACATAACTGATTATTTTCCAGGATGTTCCTGTCTTCAAGGGTAAATCTAACAGACCTTGAGTGATTAAAAAGTTTTTCTCAGCAGTTCCAAAGACAGCCATCCCAACCTACACCAAGAGCACATATTTGTTATGTTAGCTCTGACTGCACTGGCAACAATTACATTTAAATCCCAGTAACCAAGCACTTAAAAGGGATTGTCAATTTAGAGATCAGTTGTTTGACACAGGGGCCACAGCTGAATTCCATACATAAGAGAGGAAACATGGGAAAAGCGTTGTGTCTCCATTAGTTCCCAAATGCCTCTTTAGGAAAGAATATCTCATTTCCATCTTTACCTCCTCGGACATGGCATGTGCTGGCCCATGGCCCTTTCTGCCAAGCCTGCCATTTGGGCAATATTCTCCAAAGTCAGCATTGGCAGAATAAATGGGAATTTTTGCCTTCTGACAAGCTTTTGCCCAACAAATTGATATTTTTCAAACATGAAAATTTAACCCAACTGCAGCTCATTTACAAAGGCACACCCGGCTCCGCTGTGCTTTTCTCCAGTCTGCTCAGCTCAGCCAGACCCCCGCTCTGATTCCTCTGCTGCCTGCCTGCAAACTGTTCTAAGATTTAGAAATATTTATTTATTTTAAGGGGATATATTACCTCTGCAGAAGGATGAAGCTGGGAGTTATCATCTGCAGCAATATTTTGAATTAGTTTTTACTCTGTTGCTTCCACTACCTCCCACCTTCAATCAAAACTGATGGGAATAAAAGGGTTTCTTCTGTTTCACTGGGTAATTTCTTCATACTCCTTTCTTCCTTTGCAGTACCACACACTGCATGACAATAAGCCTACAAAAGTCCCATCTCACCATGAAAACACTGCAGCAGAGGTCTCCTAGTTTATTTTAAATGAATACACAGTTTCTAGGCTGATAAACAACAAAACGGTGTGAATATTCCTCAATATTGGGAAAGGCACAAGGGAACAGGCATGTAAAACAGTTTCTTCCTACTTCAGGGTTATTTCCAGAGCAGATACACAGCTTTCTTCACCAGACTTACCCTGGCCTAAGGTGACATTCGGATGGTGAAAGCAATGGCTGAAGGTGCCCTTGTCTTTGCAGTGATTTTTATTTTTACTTATATTCCTTTCAGTAAAGAAAGTTACACTGGAAAAAACCAACCCCACAGCCAAGCGCCTTCCCTGCCGTGCTGAAGCACGCTGTCACATGTCACCTGCCCATCTGCCTTGGAGCTCCAGGGTTTCACCGTCCCCTCTGATGGAGTCCCCATGTCACTGCTGCTGTCCTGTTGCACCCACACATCCTTTCTCCCCTTCCTGTCCCCTGCGTCCCATCCCCAATGCTCTCCCATCAGCTCAGTCCTCCTTCCCTGGCAGGCACCGCTCGCCAGCTGCTGCCCTTCCCTCATGCATTTTCCAAGGGAGGAGGGAGATATTAGGGATTCCCAGAGGCCAGCTGCTATGCTGAATACAGAAATTCCCTTTTCTTCATCAGCTTTCAGATCTTCAAATCTCCAGCAAAACTCAGCGGAGACTTCAAATCCCAACACCCTTTCGGGACTGAGCTCTCAATTTACCAATAAATTTACCCTGCAATTGCTAGCTGGCAACGGGAACAGGCCACGCGTTGTTTGACAGGGGTTATTATACATAACAGATTTGTTTATTTAGACATGCAGATCATAGTCCTGTTTATGTTGGCAGGAAAGCAGAATGACCTCTTTTATTTGAAGTACAGACTTCAGAGATTATTCATAGTGACTGCAAAATAGAACCTTGCAGAGAGACAGGCAAATATAAGAATAATTTCACAGTGTGCAAAACTGTATCGCCGCTACTATTATATGGCTGTCTATTTGGAAAGGTCTGGAAAGAAGTAAATGCAACATGTTTGT
Organism: Pterocles gutturalis; assembly: GCF_000699245.1. Classification (NCBI taxonomy): domain Eukaryota; kingdom Metazoa; phylum Chordata; class Aves; order Pterocliformes; family Pteroclidae; genus Pterocles; species Pterocles gutturalis. The sequence continues at coordinate 6,369 of NW_010140992.1, forward strand.
AATTACAAAAGTTGAAAATGATGCTTCGTAAAAGTAATTGGGATGATTTTACAAGGCAAATGTGTTTATATCTGAAGTGAGATTTTAATCTGCAAAAAGAAATGTCACTAACTAGTGATACTTCAGGTTGTGAAGACCTTCTTGTGGCTGTATTTGCGCCATGAAAATATGACTGTTTGATTTAAGAGAAAAAATGACCAATTAGAAAATTAATCGGATTAAAATACCATGACTTATTATGCTTAAGTATCTTTTTAAAAGGAAACATATCAGCAAGGTAGAAAGGAGTAACAAATTTCAGTCTTCATTTCACCTAAACTCACTTCAAATCAAGACTGAAGAGCAAGAAAATTCTTAACAACACATCCTACCCATGCATCAGCAAAACAGCATATTCTACTTTAATGCAGGTAATGGAAGTAGGTTTCATTGGCCTCACAGACCTCTTCCATCCCAATTCCAGGTGTCCATTATGAAGCCTCCCCACTTTTTGAAGTCTCTCTGCTCCTGCCCTGACCCCTAAGGGAGCTCCGTGCCCGCCCTGGCTCCCACTGCCTGCACCGCAATGCGCTGGGCTCTGCTCCTGGCATGAGCCCTTGCAGGGGGCCTAAATGACTAAAAAGCATCCCCAGGCGGTCCCTGAGCCACCCGGCACAGGGCACGCCCCTGATGTCCATCGGGCAGCGTGGGATGTTCGTATGACCTCTCCATTGCTGCTCAGGGGTGGAGACAGCTGCACGGGGAGAGCAGCCGGTGGAGGCATCTGCTTGCAAATTGAAGAGTGTCCAAATACAGATGCCAGGATTTTGGTTGGATCAATAGACCAGATAAAACGCTAATTGCAATTACATTCATCCCTGCGCCAAGTCTGTGACTCTTGGCCTCACTTATTTGGACTTTCAAAAGCGTGGTAGCTGCATCAGCAATTCTGCTGTCCAGTACTGCTTGCACATCCTCTGTGACAGTCCACCGCAAAATAATACGAGATTATTAGTAAGAATCATAGAGTGCTCTGAGAGATGGCTCAAAAAGTAACACTTAACATCCCTGCGTATTTGTTGATGTGGTAGCTTCACCCAGCCTGCCAGGGAAGCTGGAAACGAAGCACCAGCCCCGGGTGATGTCAAGAGCAGAAATGCTGAGAACATATGGTTCTCAGAAACTGCTTGGAAGAAGCTCTGCCAGTACAAATGCTCATAGATCATCCCAATGAAAAATGCTTTTTTTTTACCCTTTTTCAAAAAAATATTACTTATCAGTATCAGCCCCAAGGCAGCAGCAAGCTGTACAGTCTGGACCCTCTGGCATCACCCTGTCTGGATGTCTGAAAGACCTGCTACTCTTCCGAAAGGAACAGGATAGCTGTCAGCTCAGATAACACAAACATTTCAATTTTGCTCACACTAGCCTGAATTTTTTATTGACAATTTTGACAAGGAAACTGACCAGCAGGCACAAAGCCTGAAGGAATAGGGCTTGGGCATCGTGCAAACGCAGCCAATGTGTCACATGCAGTCCGTACCAGGGCCTGCTGAGCTTGACGTATGATTTTGAATGGCTGGAAATGTCAGCTTGAGCCTTGGGAAACAGATGCAACCTTTTGTGTGATGCCCTGCCTTCCACCTCTGAATTCAGGTATCTCGGTGGCTTTTCCCTTCTCCACATCTGACCATCAGACCGCTCTCTCTGTGGCTCCTGCTGTGCAAATAGAACCCAACAGTTTCATGCAAACCCCTTTCTGAATGCAAATCACTGAAAAACAGGCAAAGAAGCCAACATCAACTATTTGCTTTTGTAAAGTACATATAAAAACACCCTAATCGCGAGATTGCTGCTGACACCAGGGTTTCTGAGGCTGGCCTGCCTGTCCCCAGCCCCTGGCTGTCCCCTCCCTGTCCTGCCCGCACCCATTTGTCACTTGCTGCTCGAGCGGGGAGCGGGGGTAGGTGATGTGTTCTGATTCTCTGCTTCTGCAGCATCTGCAGAAGTGGGTTAATGATCTGTCGCTAAAGCATCATAACGCTGACAAAGAGAAAGGGACGGCGATTATTCTTCTCTTCTACAGAAAACACGTGCTCTTCATTGGATTTGTATCAACAAAATCAAAGCACCTTAGAGACACACTGAAGACAGTGAAAACACAGGGCACCCCAAGATAGAGAATAAGAGACATATCTGTGTTGTATTCCTGAAAGCCCAGCCTAGCACAGTCCTTGCTAAAGCACTGCAGTCAGTCCTGCTCCTGGAAGCGAACATTCACATGTGTGCATCCCACACATGTCATGTCACCAGCAGCGAACACCTCCAGTGACAAACTCTGCCAGCCCTTGCAAAGGATTCTGCTTCATCTCTAATAGTTAACTCAAGAAATCCCTAATTATAAATCCCATTTGATTGGTGACTGGGAACAGCGGTGACAATTTATCACAATAAATCTGGGCTTTATCACCTGGTTTTTTGTCAGGGTAGGTTAGGAAGTCTTTCGGCCAGATTCCAAGCTGTACCTGCAGCAGCACTTCCTCACCTTTCCCAGCTCACTCATCCTTTGCTCCTCTCGCCCATCCCCACCCTTCCTTGGAGTTCTGCTTTTAAGCCACATCAACACCGGTTAACTGAAAAGGAAGCTGTTCCCTTCGGAAAAGGGGTTCCTTTGACCTCTGCTCAGCTGGAGCTGGACTGGACGATTCATCAAGGTTATCTGGGATCTAGATTGGTCTGGACACTGTCTGCTTTATAGCTCCAGCCATCTGCTATGTGTCTGCTGTAAGGGAATGCGCTTTTCTGAGAAATAGAATTACCAGTAGAAATGTGTGTGGTTCTGTTTCAGAGGGGATATAATTTCCTAATGGGTTTTGTCGATCTGCATGTCAAATGTATGCAGAGACACTGTTACAACACCTCCAATTAGTCCAGCTCGAGTAAAAAGTAATGGAAAAAAATAAATATGGGAAATTAAATCTACTAAGGAAAGAAATTCTGGCTGTGCTGGGAAGAACTGACCTTACAAACAGGACCCAAAATGTGAAGCCAAAGTAAAACAAAGGTTCAGCAAAATTTCAAGGTTGCTGCAATTCAGACAGAGAATGTTTCAGCAATCTACAACCAAAGGGAAAACAAATCCAAGCCTGAAAGAAAGAAACAAAGAAACCAGGGAACACTGGGAAAACCCTAGCGGGAAAACAGTATGGTGAACACAACAGAGAACAGTAAAAACTTGCTGTTGTGGACAGAGACGCTGTTTGGAGCCCTGGAGCACCTCAAGACGCAGCCCAAAGCATTGCTCTTCTTCCCCATCAGCTCCCAGAAGAGCAGCCAGAGGTTTTGTGTTTCGCAGACAGGGATGAGATGGGAGCTGCACAGATTCCGCTGGAAACATCCTTGCCAGAAAGCACATGGAAACACTTTGGACTAATTGCGAGTGTAATTATTCACATCTCTGAAGACCTCTCCTTGGGCATCTTGTGTACTCCGAGATGGAGATTTCACTCAGCCGAGCACTCAGACATCTTCTTGTGAACCCGATGAGAGCGTTCACAGCTGCTGGCTGGGAAGTGTGAAAGTCTTTTGAAAAAAAACTGTCATGTTTTTATTTTTCATAATTACAAGCACTGAAAATATTTTGACCAACTGTAAAACTGTTGAGCTATCATCTTAAAAGATGTTGCTACAGACATATTTCTCTACAATTTCTAAGCAGATGCTTGGGCACCATGCGTTAATACGGGCACAGGATGCGGAGCGGGTCCCCCCCCATAAGCACAGAGCCCTCCGGACACTGGGGGACGCACAAAAGCCATTGCTGCTGCCAGCCTGGCAGATCCATCCTGCCACAGGTTTGAAATAGCTAGGAGAAAGAAGTTTATTTAAACTAGGAGAAGTCATTTAATTATTTAAATGACAGAAAAATGTGTTTATAATAAGTAATCATTATTAGCTTTTTCCTGGCCCTGCAATACAGTGCGACAAGCAGAAAGAGGGATGGGTGCTCTGTCCACTGAGTGTGTTCTGCCACGGTGCTGAGCGGAGGCAAACACATTGATGGGGGTCTTCAGCAGCCTTTGTCTGGCGGGCAAAAGGGGACAGTTCAGCAAACCATCTGCTGAGAGGTCTGGTGCAGAGCTGACCAAGTCACAAAGCTCAGATAAACAGCACACCGGAGACCTCACCAGGAGAAGGGGGAGCAGCAGACCACCTCCCCTGGCCCTGCTGCACAACCAACAGCATTCCTTCAGGGGTGCTGGAAGTCTCAGCACATGGGCATGAAGAGCTGCACAATTACACAGAGACAGCAAGTTCCCGCTTAAAAACAAACCAAACAAAACAAAACAAACAAAAAAAAAACCCACCAAAAAGGAGGGAGGAAGGAAATAACGCTGCCTTGGCCTTGCAAGTTTCTCCCTGCATTCTTACTCTTTTTTCCCCAAACTGCAAAATGTAAAATTAGTGCTGGCCATCCTTTATCACATTTGACCTCTGCCATTCCAAAGATTTTCTAAAAAAGGCAGAAACACTTTTGCCTGCGTCTGTGTGTTCCTGTCTGCTACGTGACATTATCTGTGAAATTCGGAACAACCTCTTCAGATACCTGATTAACTAAAAGCATAGATGTGCTCGGAACAACTTCTATCACCTTCCATGCTTGCTGTTTGCACTTGGCACCTGGCGCGTTACGGAGTGCGGTACCACAGGGTGATGCAGGGTGATGCTCATGTCACACCCCCGGTGAACCCGCTGGCATCTCCCCAGTGGGTGGGAGGAGGGGATGTGGGGCTCTGTTCCCCAGTGCAATCTGAAGGAAAAACACAGAAAAATACTTTGGAAATGAGTTACAAAAAAAAAATTATTCAAGACTTACGACTTGAGAATCTCAGTCTACTCACTTTATCCAAGAGATGGCCGAGTCCAAAATATACACAGAAGAGGCATTTCTGAGGATAGGTGGCTTTTAAAACCAAAGTAAAAAGCATAACAAGGCACAGGGGACCAGAAACTGAAAAAAAAAACAGACTAGAAATAGTCACTCGCTTTTAGCAGGTAGGGGTATGTACCATGGGAGCCACTTAAAAGGAACTCTGAGGGTTTGGATTGCTTTGTATCTTTTTATTGAATCCCTTAAAATTTCTGGCCAAGGAGAATTACAGTCTTGTTTCAGAAATTCCGGAGAACTTTGTAACTTAATTTGCAAGAGGTCAGACTTGAGCGCTGTGAGAAATTTCTCCAGCCCCAGCATCACCACACGGCACTTCGTAACCACAGGATATGTCATTGCAGGAGCTGGAGTCTGCACCAAGCGCCTCAACAGCTCAGTAAAATCGTGAGAATTGCCCCCAACGAGGCAGAGAGGCCTCCTGGTCTGCAGTGGACACAGACCCAGGCGCTGAGATGAACCCGCACAGAGAGGGACAGGATGGGGCTCCTCTGCCTCCCCCAGCCTGCAGAAGTCCCACACCTTTGGCAGCACCAGGATTTCAAGCCTTGTTAAATAAGTATAACCCGGCACGGATAACGACTTGCTTCACCCAGGCCTTCAGTTGCTGAGCTCTGATGGGATTTCTACACAGAAACTTCCTCTCTGGGCTATGACACGGCCTTTTGAGGGGGATTCTGTGCGTACGCTCAAGCGTTCACATCATCTAAATCATCATGGGATGTGTTCTTCGCATGAGAAGCTGGGATGATAAGCAGCGATATAATCTATTACAATGACATTTTCATCAGCATTAAATGTCTTCAACATAAATTACAACATGAACTGATAGAAAATATTTTGGGGGCTGTGCCTATGACAGTTACAATTTGTTGCTGGAAAAACTCTGTGTGGAATTAATTTGTCAATGTCCAATTCATCATCTCAGATACATTGTTTTGTGGAAATTAATGTATTCAGAACTATAATAATGAAAATAATTTAGCAGAAATCTCTTCCTCTTTTTGACACGTGCAGTAGCCAATTGGCGCTAAGAAGGGAGCTTGCTGCTGAGCCTCCTCCTGCAGCGGATGGTGCCTAGGGCGGGCACACCCCAGCAAGGAGGGGTGCGGACACGGGAGCAGCTCTCTGAGCTCTGTGCCTTGCTCCGGGCTGAATGCCTGGGGACCCACCCCTCTCCTACCATGATTACAGGAAGAGCAAACTCCCTACCGAAGACAAAACTCTGCACTCTGGGATGCAAAGGCAGAGGGAGAGGAACCCCAGCTCTTTAACCTACCCAGTGTTTTTAATCCCCCATAATGTCCTCGGGTGTTTTCAGGAACAGTCGCCTGGGCAGGAGGCAGCTAACCCAGCGCATCTCCTGCCCCGTTCCCAACTTCAGCATCAAATAAAGCCAGCCCTTGTTGTGCACATCTCACGCTACAGGGTTCCTCAGGCAGAAGCGAGGCACAGGAACAATGATATCAATACCAATAGCATTGGATATAAATAAATATTCTACTGGATACCAGGTTTCAGTTTTAAGCAGTCCCGGCTTTCACCATAAATCATCCAACCCCACAGCCTGGCTAAAAAAAATTTATGATAATGTAAAAGTCAATACCTCTTCTAAACAGTTCAGTGAGCTGGTAAAAAAATTCCAACCAACTTCCAGTTACCGTTTACCTTGCTAGCTTTCAGGCAGAGGTGATTTTGTCTGTGAAAAGGGTAATTATTTGAAAACAAAATACAAGAGTGTTTGTGTCCCTCACACTTTATTCCAGAGGTACAAAGTCTGCCTGTCCCTCCATATCTGAAATCCCCCCGTCCAGCAGCACGTGCTGCTGCAGGGATTCAGGGATGCTTGGCCCCACCATGTCAGGGCCGATCCAAAGTCCAGGAGGGACCCAGCGAGGCTGACATGGGTGTCCCCCTTCCTCCAGCACACCCGGACAGTGCTGTTAATATCCCATTCATTGTGGTTATATCCCAGATCTGGAAAGAACATTGCTGGTGTGGAGAGAGACAAGGTCCCTGTGCGTGTGTGGGACTGGGTGTTGGTACTGGGATGGGCATCTAGACCTGGGGGTCAGTACTGGGATGGGGATCAAGACCTGTGGGCCAGTACTGGGATGGGGGTGTAGACCTGAGTGTCTATACTGGGATGGGCATCTAGACCTGGGTGTCAGTATTGGGATGGACATTCTAGACCTGTGGGCCAGTACTGGGATGGGGATCTAGACTTGGGTGTCAGTACTGGGATGGGCATCTAGACCTGGGTGTCGGTATTGGGATGGGCATCTAGACCTGTGCTGGCTGAGAGCAGCACATTGTCCCAGCTTCAACATCTGAAGCTGCACTGAATTTGTGTCAAACACAGAAAGAAATCTTGTGGTTCTTCATCAAAATATTAACCAAGTGTTTCAATCACATAAAGCATTTAATTCCACATGAGATCACTTTTTTCTTCTCCATTTTCGGGTCAGTTAACTGTCACCACGCTCTCACTATAAAAATATAAGGCAGTATTTGGAAAGAAAAGTGCCCCTTCAAAGCATCAAGGCAAGAAGTTCTCTGCTGCAAACGTCAGCACCCAGGGTTTAACATTTTTCTAAAGTTATTTCCATCAGTCTTCTGACTGAAACTCCGTTTTTCATGAAGTCTTCATACACCCCTTCTCCCACGGTTGGCAGAGGACAGGCAGCTCCTCAGCGGGTCGAATGGGCTGGGGAGGCGAGATCAGCTCTGCTCCAGCGTGTGCCGCAGGCAGCCTCTGCAGGGCTATTTTCTAGAGCTCCTCACGCTTGCAGAGGAAGAGAAGCAGCTGCCAGCTCACTGCCTCTTGCCACAACTCCCATCAGCAAAAGCCTGAGCGACAAGTGGGTGTCAGCTCCAACTGAAAACTGATTTTTGGTGAGCAGGGCTGCTCCTGGGGCCATGGGGATCTGGAGCTGGGTGTTCACCCCTTCTGGAATGATTACTAAACATGTATTTTCCTACATCCTGCCCAAACTAAGGTTGCCAGTCACTATTAGAAAATGGCATTCCACTTTAAAGTGCCAGAGCTTCATCTGTTTTCCTCCAAGCTCAGTTTCACCCACATGAATCCAGTGTCTGTAGAACTGCATTTATAAACCATCAAATCCAGCTCCTGCCATCGCCACCCTGGCTGGGTGCAGTCCAGAATGCAACGATGGGAAAAAGAAATTCCCATTGACTTTGGGGGCTTTGGAGCAGACCTACTTATTAGTTGCTTCTCCCTGGGAATGGCCAGCTGACATTAAGAAAAACCAACTGTGCAGTAAAGTTTAATTTCATATAAATAAGATGGACAGAATCTAGGCTGGTACCTTAAAGACAACACAGAAGTGTAACATGACTTGGCTTGTTTAGCCAGAGAAAAGACAGCTCTGGGAGGAAACATTTGTTCTTTGCAAACACTTCAGGGATGAGCCCTGGGACAAGAGGGTATCCTATGACAATACTGCCTAAGCGAGGGTAAATAGAAATTGGCCTTTAGTAGGTTTGGGCTGGAAACGCAGATTTCTAACCAACTTGGCTAGAGAAAGCTTTTGGGAGCTAAGATGGAAATGTGTGCTTGATCTGTTTGTGTGGTGATTAGGCATCCTGGCTGCAGGAGGAGTGGCACATCACACCACGCCACACCACAATGTGCAACTCTCTCTCTGCTTCCTTCTCAGCCCAAGAGTACTTGGTACCGACACACAGCCCATGAAAACTTCTCAGCCCACAGCTGCCTCACTTTTTCACACTCATTAAGAAACCCCAGTTCAGTAACACGGTGGCTGGCGCTCCCCACAAGCAAGCACATCCTCTCCTGGCTGTACGTACAGAAATGTTCAGTTTGGTTTTCTTCTATATGCAAACACATATATACGCAATATAGAAAACTGAATCCAAATAGCCACACTGGTCTGATGCTTTCCCCTCTGCAATAGTTTCATCCTGCCCCAGAGGGTGAAATTAAAGACTTACACCATCCTTACACCCAGCTCTGGGGGGCACGCACCAGCCACACCGCAGCATCCATCCCCCCGAGCCCTGCAGAGCTCACACGGAAGGAAGCATCACACTCACACCTCCACCTTCTGCAACACACCTGTAAGTTAGGGCTTCTAAGATATGGAAAGGAAGAAAGGCAAATGAGAAGGAAAATGTCTGGAAAACATTTCTGGCTGTGCCAGCTCACGTCTCCTTCCCATCCCAGCCCGTGGGCCAGGCAGCCCCTCTGTTTGCTTGGGCACCATTTCTTCTCCCAGCAGCATTTCAATATTGACGTCTCCAGGTTTCAGCTGTTCTCCTCTCGCCCGATTCATGCACAGCAGATGGTGCAAATGACACCCCTTTTATTTTCTGGATGAATTCATATCACCCTGCCAAGATGCTGATTTTTGTTGCTAGTTGTTGTACATTGTGATACCAGCGACAAAGAGTGGCTTTGCCTTGAAATGGAGCAAATCTGCACTCACAGACAGGTTAAAATTATAACAAGTTATTAGTTATATCAGGTTAAAGTTAACAAAGATATTTTACTAACTAGCTTCGTTTTGAGCCCTTGTTTTTGCTTGTGGTTTGTTGGTTTTGTTTGTGGGCACTCAGCCACATTTGATGCTGCACATCACATACCGCAGCAGATCTTTCTGAAGCTGATTTAGGTATCATTTGGTAAAACGATTCTTTGTCATAAACTTTCCAATGATGGTAAATAAATCCCTCCTTGCCCAGACTCCTAATAAGTTAAACCAATCCAACACCAGAAGAACAGAAGACATCTCCTCGTTCAGTCCCAGCACCGCAGAGCACGGCCAGGCTGGAGTTGCCCATGGCAGAGTGGAGCAGGGCAGGATGGCTTCCCGGGTCTCTTCTGCCATGACCCTTCTTTGAACACACTCCAGATGGAGCTGCCCTCCTTGACAAGAGCTTTGCACTTTTTTCTCATGTGTAATTTGCCAGCCACTCCAAAGCCCCAAGTCCTTTCCTGTCTTTCCCACTTACTTCCCTCTCCCCACTCCTGCCCTGCTTCGTACCTTACTTCACTGATTTAAGCCTGGGGTTTTCAGAAACATCTCTTCTGTTTTTCAAATCATTTTAAAATTTCAATTCTGCCCTCCAGAGTTCCCATGATCCCTCCCTCCTTCATGCCATCCACAAATTTTACAAGTTCTCCATCATGCAAATTGCTAACTAAAATAGAGAACAGACTCAAGAGCAAGACAGGTCCCCTTGGGACTCTCACTGGAAATGTTCTCCCAGATTTGCAGGCAAATAATCATAGCTACTACTTAAAACCAACCTCTCAAAAGCAGTATTTGCCTCTGACACCTAGACACGTCTCGCTATCGTACTTGGAAATACAAAAGTCAAAGTATACCATAACTATTTGTTCCCCTTTTCCCCGCCAGGCCAGCTAATTAGACTAATCTGATATGCTTTTGACAAATCCACAATGGTTGTTTTGTTTTGATTTTAGTCACCTCTTCCAAGTGCTATGCATTGATTTTTTTCATTAATTAATTTCAGAGCCTTTCCAAGAACTCATTAGGCCTTTTAGTCAATAATACACTAGACTGTATTTTTTTCCCTTTTATATTTAGGATCTGTATTTGCATTTTGATAGTTCTGAGACCTCCTCTGAGCTCCACAAGCTGTTAAAAATAATTGTTCCTTGTTCAAAAATAAGTTTCATTACTTCTTTCTAATTCTAAGAATTTCCTCAGATCCTGTGTCCTGACCTACCTAGGAGATCCAAATAAAACTCTTGCCTGCTTGTTCTCTGTTCTGACCCATTATTCTACACTCTGGTCAAAACTAACCAGGTTGTCAGGGCATTTTAGACACTTCTGTAAGCAGCCACTTGTCTGTCAAGTACCAGATCTATATTTCCTCTCCTATCTTCTTATTTCTAATGCATTTGTAGCACTACTTCCTCTTGCTTTTTATCTCACTTGCTAAATGAAACACATTTTTTGCCTTAGGCTGTTCATTTCACCATGATATGCTTGTGCAATGCCTTCACCTTCATTTCTTGTCAAGTGTCTCTGCTTTTGTACCACTTCTTCAGGTTTTCAAGTCCTAAAGGAGCTCCTGATTCTGCCCAAGTGGTTTTTCCTAGGACCGTTCCTTTGTAGCAGAAAGCAGGAGGTCTTTCTGCACAGATCTACTCGCCTCAGCACTGGCTGCAAGCAATGACGGGCTGTGGGACATGGCACAGGGGTGTCCCCAACCCCAGAACTGCTCAAGTCACCCTTTCCCAACAGCTCCAGGCCCTTTGGTTCATAAAGCCGTATGATTAAACTCCCCAAGCAAGGGCATCTCACAGCTTTTAGAATCAATCCAGTGCATGTAGAAAGGGGGAAATTAGGATAAATGGATGAGAGGAGATTCTGAAAGCCCCAAGAGTGGCACAGTATTTATATCCCATTAAAAGTCAATGACAGGCAGGTACTTAAACATCCTCCATAGCCTGGAGAACCTCCTTCGGGTTACTCACCAGCCAATATTTCTGCACCTTCCCCCTCTGCTGGTATGTTGAGAAAAACAACTGCAATTGATAAAGATAACTCGAAGCTTTCAGGTGCTAATTCTGAATTACAAGCAGTCAGTTTCTTTTCCAAGTCCTACAAATCCTCTAATAAATAAAAGTTAACCTCCCAGAGTCAGGGCTCGGAATGATTTGCTGCTGTTACCCTCTTGCCCTCTGTGAGTGCCTCCCTTCCCCGCACAGGCTGTCAAAGTCACAAGTGCTTCATTTTCTGAAATAAAGAACAATATACCTGAGAGTGATGAAGCAAGAAGAAAAAGCACCTTGCAATTAAATATTTTAATAGACACTTTGAAGATGGTTTTGAAAGGATTTAAAATTAACGTTAACAATAGCATGCATCAAAGGGCTCAGGCTGAACAATACCTATCATTTTTTCTGCTTAAGAATAAAGCATAAAAATAATACCCTATAATATTTTATACCACCATCTCTTTTTACTCTTCCAGACTAGGCGGACATCTCTGAATAGCAGTGCACAGCAGCTCTAAACCCTCCACCCCCCATATTCACACCAAGCCAGCAGTTGCTGTTGGCTCTGGTGAACCCTTTTGATGCCGTACATCTGCAGGTAGCTGTCCCAGCACCAGCTCCACACCACCCACCTTCAGGTAAGAAGACACCAGTCTTCTGCTTCCTCCCAGCACGGCACTCCCAGTGCATTTTTGATTTAAGAAGCTGGCGATTAAGACAAGGAAGCAAGGACAAACAGGGGTGCAGCACCGGGATCAAAGGCAGCCCTGGCACTATCCATCACCCTCAGCACCTGATGTCCTGGCTCTGGCATGTGACCACGGGGAAGTTTGGATTTATATTGGGGATTTTAATTGGATTTAAATGGAGGAGAGTTTCAGCAAGGAGCCTGAGGCCCTGCTTTATGGCTGTAAAATTGAAGTTATGACCCTTACTCACATTAGTCCAGAGCAGTCCCAGGGAGGCAGGAGGGTTTCTCCCGGGTGCAGGTGAGGTTTGAGGGTGCCGCCAGCACAATTGCCACCGGCTCTTCAACAGCTGCCGGGGCCACTTCTGCAATGTTAGTAAACACAGACAGCCCTCTGCACAGAGGGGAATCTCCACGGGCACAAGTGGCTAAGAAGGTACAAACACAGCTTCATAGTTGATCAAAATCTATATTAAATGCAGATACTCTTGGTATTGGTTAGAGATACAAGTAGCAAAGTTTCTATCAGTATAAATGACCAGTTCAGTATACAGCCTTGTTTATGATTTCCCTCTGATTTTGCTCTATACTTTGCTCAAATTTAGGCACACATTATTGCAACTCCTACAGCAAAGCCATCACTGCTGAGAACGTCACGGCTGGCACAGGCACTGCCTGTGGTGAATTTCAAACAGTGCTGCACCAAACCGTGTGACCTAAAGCAAAACTCTCACAAGTTCAGCAGCTTGGGATATTCTGCTTCCATGTGGCATGTGGCAGTGGAGCACACACCACGCCACCAGGTCACTGCCATATCTGAGACTGAGCAGACTCTGGGTAAGAAATTATTTCCATTATGTTTGGCTTAAACCCACTTATTTATAATTTACTGATCCATGCGCTGGTGTAAAACCTCTGCAACAGAAGTGCAGCAACAACTTAGAACAAAATCTTTAAATAACAATTGTCAAGTGAGAAGATATATACAGAATATATCAAAATTAATAGTGTTCATCCATCCTTCAAAACAGGTTAAATGTGCTTGTTTCTTCTGAAAGATCTGTGTTATGCTCACTGAATATTTTATTTTCATTACATTTGAACCTTTTGGCAGAAATAAAATACACAATCAAAGTAGGATGGTTGTTTTGATCAGTTTTCAGACATTTATACATTAGAAGAAAAAGGAAATGCATTAAGATTCACACAGACATTCATGCTGTTGACCACTGGGAAGGAAGCAATATAAACTAAGGGTAATGTGTAATCAGAAATGACAGCTCAAGCACAAATCTTATTAAGCAGATATTGTGGAGCAGGCTTATAAAGAAAGAAAGAAGTCCTAGCATTTGGGATATTTATACAAAGTTTGGACAGAGAATTGTAAAATAGCATGCAGGGAGCAAGCTGCTCAAGCCACATGCCATATGAGGGCAAACACAGTGAAATCCTGACAGTTGTGACTCAGTGCTGAAATGTCACACACAGCCCACACCTTGCAGTTCACCTTGAAATCTGAAATATTCCTCCTTAAATAAGCCTTATATGCTTACAGACATTAAAACAATCACAAAACATCCAACAAAAATCCTGACCTCGCATACACAGCTCAGAAGAGCCTGATAGTGAGGTTGGGGTGAAACATTCTCATGTCTCACCTGTCTCAAGCTGGAAATCCAACGCTTCGCACCAAAAACTACAGGGCTCACGTCACTTCAGCAGAACAGAACATAAAAGAAGCATGTACTCTGCAATGTTCTGCATGGATTTTTTTTAAGAAATTCTGAACAAATGGAAGGGTGCCCATTGCCCTGCATAATTGTAAACCGGCCCCTTCCTCCAAACTTGCTCAGATGCGAATACAGATGTTTTGTGCTTAGAGAGGATGCTGGCCCTCAGTCATTTACACTGATTGTATCAGGTATGCTCCGATTGTGACAGCATGGCTTCGGGGAACAGCCACCCACGTTAACTCCCCTTTAACACCAACTGAACTCCTCTGATGTTTTATGGATCAGCCACACTTAAGACTGCTCTAAACTATTGCTTTGTTTTTCTAGTGAAGCAGCAAGTCTCTATAAGCATCACAGCTCTGGTTCCTAAGCAAATGACAGGAAATACCGTCCTTTTCTGTCTGTGCTGCTGCAGGGCAATAAGGATGCAAAAGGAGTGCCTTTAACCTAGCACAGGACAGCCCAGGGCTGACACCGTAACACTGAGCCCCACAAGCACCGTCCCACACGGGAGCCCACAGCCTGGCACCAGCACATCCCAGCATGCAGCTGGGGCTCAGGCCACCCCCAGCCAGGTGATTGGAACATTACTGCCTTTCTACTGGGGGAAAAAAAAAATGCAACAAATGGGAATATGAATGGCTTTAGTATAGAAACTTGTTTCCTTTAACTCATAGGTATACCACCACTCAACTACAAATATTCATTCAAGTGTCTGGTGTAAGGACAAAAATGTTTGTCCGTATTGTTTTTTGTAGTTGTGATTCATTAGATATGGGTTTACAGAGCTTCAATTATCCAGCAAGGAAGAAAAAACAGCGCCTTGGTTCTTCACCTGTGTTCACCCCTACCGTAACAGACCCAAAGCAGTCCAACTGAAGCCAACACTGACAACTCAAATTCTGAAAGGAATTAATTCCTTCAAAATATGGGGAATACATCTGAAGATGACCATTACTGGGTAATGTACAACTGGCTGATCCAACCATTGGCAACCTGTTTTGAATAAATAGTTGAAACGGACTCACCTGCCTCTCAGGATCAGTAGAAACTTCTGGTCATCACTGGCAGCAGGAGACCTAAAAGAGGTAAATAGATTCAGTTTTGAGAAAGTATATTAAACACATTTTCCATGAGGAATTCTTTAGGAAACTGAATTGTTCTTTCTCAATGGTTACTGCACACTCCTTGGCATAATTTTCAAACTCCTGTTTTATGCATCCAGTTCAGAATACTTCTGTGGCTCGAGAGGAATCACAGCCATGATGGTTTGAAAGTGTTGCTTGCAAAGCAGTTCATTATCTTAAATGCTTCCAAGCCTTTGTGAACAGCTCCAACTACATAAAAAACTATTATCCTCAAGTTCCTCCAACACTGTCTTTTCAAATTCACTGCTGACTCTACTGTATTTCCTTTTGGATCCTTTAAAGACATCTCATTTATCTTTATTGGATTTTCTTTCATTTGGTTTCAAAGTGAAGCCATGCCAGAGAAGTTAAGCCGTAGCAGAGAAGAAGTGATCAGTGCACGAAGTCTGAATCTTGAGAAAGTGTGTTCTATCTTGCTGAAAAAGCACAATTTTATGACAAAAGATGTGCTGAAGAGGTTGCCTCAAACAGGGCTATCTGTGGATGCTGTCACAGGTGGAAAAGCTGCATAAGACTTGCTTGTGCTTCCAAAATCTGACTCTTAACAAAACCCATCTGTACCTGATCAAGTTTTACCAGGCTCCCAGGACTCATACAAATACATCAAGTATAAAATCAGGAAAATAGAAGAGTGTTTGGTTTTGAAGCATCAGAACTGATAGCTGGTGGAGACAGGAACCACGACCGTGGTGGTCACCGTTTGGCATCAAAAGATTAGAGGTGGGGTCAAGGCTGGGAGACCAGACATGGAAACACAACTGGAATTAGGGCTCCAGATATTGCCCACTCCAGACCCTATCGCATTTAGGTAATACAGAGATTAAAATATAAACAATTAAAATTTTACTTTGTCCCCCAGATTATTTCAGTATTTTTCAGCATAGAGAAGACCTAGGTTTTTAAGGAAAATTTAAAATTTCCAAGTTTGTTGTTCGTTTGTTGACTCGATGTCCTCTTCAACTATGCCCTTCCTTAAAGATGTTCTTCCCATGAGTGACTAGTCAAAAGTGAGCACAGACACCAGACCTTGGTCCTGCCATTGGAGATGCTTACCAGCTGAAAATTCCCCCAGCAGCAGCTAATGGGAACTCCTTCCCTGCCAGGGACAGGGGATCATGGAGTGACTCCAGCACAACAGTCAGCCATGACCTCATGACACTTATACTAAGAGTTATTCCTCATTTTACCACTATATGATAGATCAAAGTCAACCAATAATCATACTTGCGTCAGATTTTACACTGTGCTTACTTTACACAGAACTGAACTGTATCTGAAGAAATAACAACATATAATTATTTGTTCTTATAAAACTGTATTATTTATTAGCAAATAAGTGTTAGCACATCTGGAGACCAAATGAAAATGTACATCACTGAACTGTGCACTTCATAAACAGAATGTTGTTTTTACATATTTCAAATATGGAAAAATACACAAGCACATATGTAAGGAATCATTATTGAGCTTCAGAATCACAGCATGCATATACACTAATTTGAAGTAAATTGAGTTAAAAAAGTAAAATATGAGTAAAAAAGACAAAGGCAGCCCCCCTCCTCACTAGATAATAAACAAGACACTGCTAGACTTTTAATCTATATTGATAAGCACAAATACATCATTTTGATTAATGGTCAGGGGCCTTTGCTGATAAGTTTCCTGCTGGGGGGGAAAAAAAGGGGGAGAAACAATCTGGTCTAGTCATAAATCAGAAAATGAGAAAAAAATTTAAAAAGTAATCAAATGGCTTAATGCAATAAAAATAAACTACTTATCACCTAAACAAAAAGGTGATGTTCAAGTATTCTTTGATATTTTAATGTCTTTCACAAGATATTCTATATCCCCTGAGGGTTAGCCAGCTGTTTAATTTGATATCACAGTAAAAGTCACTGATTCACTGAAAATAAAGGCAAAATGCAATTGCAGTATGCTTGGGTTTAATTTTCCTCCGAATGACCTCAGCAGTGGAGCCGCAGGAACCTTGCCAGATTCCCCTCCAGACATCTGACCGTGTTTTATGCTCTGGAATCAACACCTGTATGTATTCAGGGCACAAAAGTTCAAAATGCTTTGGTTTGACTGAACCAACCTTACATGGGTCAAACTCTCAGGACAAACCTCTGGTCACCAGGCAAGGTCTAATTAAATCCTTGTATATACCATCCCAGCCTCAAATCCGACATACCTAACACCACTCTCCAAACTTCCGTCAGTTACTTGCCCTTTGTTGTTAATACTTTGTCACTACATCTTCCTTCAAATTTACTTATGCACATGAACACAAGGCTTTGATCCAGTCGCAGGATCGGAGCTTTGTGGGAGACTCCAAGTGAAGCGAAATGGGATCGAATGCATAAAAAAAGGACAAGCCATTTTTCACCATCACTCTTCTTCTCATCCTTTTCCTGTACTCAGTACTGTCTGCCATGTCCTGTATCATTTTGGATGCAGTCCTACAATAAGATTCATCTCCACCTTTGACTCATCTTGCAACTCACCATAAGTGCTCTCTGTAGATGCTGGCACAAACACCTCACTTCACCAACTGCAGTAAGTGCAAAAAATAGATTCATCAAACTCTTTGAACCCTACGAGAAGTCCTTGTATGAATAACACAAACTGACTCGGTACAAAGAATTTACCACGCATAAAATAAATAGATTTGATTGTGCTAAATCAAGTATTAGCATTGCTTGCGCATCTCTGCTGCTAGTGTGGATACAGATTTGCAGAGCAATGTATCAAATGAAGCCGGAGAAATCGCCCATGTTTTGCATTTTGATCTGCAAACAAGCTGTAGCTCACAACTCGGCTCTGCCGTTTTCACTGCTGAATCAGATCCATCAAAGGAACGACTGGTAAGTGCTGGGTGCTCCCCTCTCTCCCTCGGTTGTAAATCTCTTTTCTGAATTATGGGAGACTTCATGATGAAAAGAGCCTATTAGAAAATGTGGATGTTCAAGGTATACTAGTGCTGTTTACCTAAAATTGGTTAAAGACTGGAGCATATAACTCCATCATTTCTCCCAAGGGTGCAAATATAAACACTGCCAAATGTTTGTTTTTACTTCTACCAGTAGATTGAAATAACACTGCTCATAAACAGCACTTTAGGGAATATGGGTTCAGTTGCAGGGGTTTGAATCTTCCACGACATACAGACAGTATTTGAAGTTTATCTTTATTGAGTTTCAAATATGATATGGTAAAAAGAAAAAAGTGGTAAAACTTCCATTAAATGAGTTACAGATGCAGCTGCTTTAACACAAGATTGCAAGATTATGCAGTTATTCCACATGCTGCTTCCTAGAGTGCACTTTAACCTGTGCTATGGCACTCCAAGGGAAAAAAATGGACCAAAATTCAAGACGAAAAAACCACCAAAGGAGACATGTCACCATTCTGTATTATAATGGCTTTTAGGGTATTCTGCTCTCCTTGATGACGTACAATTTAGGGGCTCTTTTGATTCCATCACATTCATTTTCAAAGTTTTCTAATCTTAGTTGTACTTGTAAATCGTGATCGCCAGAATAACTCCACTGAAATTACAGTGCACCCGTATGTAACTGAGTGCAGCCGGAGGGTCTGGCTGTAGGTTTCTTTTCCAATTATTTGTCTAATCTCCTACCTGTGATCTGTTTGTGAGCCATGAACCCATCCCACGCTACACATAACTGCAGTTTGTTATAACCGATACCAGACTTTGTTGTCACAGTTTCAATTTACACTTCGATATCAGCAAGAAAGAGATCAAGGATGTTGTCTTCCCTGCCCAGCATCTCAATTTTCTGGATTATGAAACTGTCTCCACAGAAGCGAAGAACTCACTTTTGTTGCCCTGGTTTCAAGTAGAACTGGGCAAGGAAAAGATGTTTTGGAATCACTGATCATTCTGAGAAGTGTTAAACAAAAAGAAAAGAAGGAGGAAAAAAAAAAAAAAAGCCTAACTAAAATAAGTGTTAACATACTGATGGATCAAAAAGTTCAAATAACAGGTTTGGGCTAAATATATATATATTTTTTCATCTTGGCAATGTTCAGTCTTACACCTATCAGTGTAACACTGTTTTCAGAAGAAAATAGCAATTTAAAAAAAAATTCTAAACAAGACATCAATAAATCTAAGCAAAATAATACATTTTTAAAGCCTCCATCTGCTGTATAACTCAAAATGGACGTATTTTTCAAATCGTGCTGGGATTTAATTTATATTTCTGTTGAAAAAATTTTGTGCAAAAATGTTATCCAGTCTCAACTTGAAATATTAGAACAAATACCAAGACATTCTCCTCCAATCCTAATTTCCCACATCCTCCTTCAAGTTCACATTTTCCTTCCTGACATCCTCAGCAATTTCAGTCCCCCACATTTAAATGGCTGAATTACAACTCCTTGAATGTGGTCTTCATCCAAACTGAAAGCCATGCAGAGGAAACCAGAAGTGGTACAGGAAGCAGTTCCCACCAGGAACTCTGTATTTCAGTTTCAAAGCCATATTTTACTTTTCAGCCAACATACCTTAGTGTTGCAGTTTTTATCAAGACCTTGGTGTGCTAGCCAGCGTATCTCATGTGGGCCATGAGCAGCTTGGTGGGACCTGGCGAAGCCAAGAGCTGGGTAACCAGTCATATTGATGTGCTCTCATTCTACAGCAGCCTATGGAAAGAGCACAGGAAATCTAGGAAAATGAGACACGTAAGTCAAGAAGGCAGTTATTAGCCAGGCTGTGTGGGGACATCCCACAGAGACATGCTGCAACAGAATACTACTCATCATGTTTCTTTCCATGTTTGGTTTAACACCAGTGCAGTGCATGAGAATGCCACAGCAAGGAAAGAGAGCACGGGCACTGTGCTTCCCCAAATTTACTCCTCTTGTTCCTGGAGACTTGTTTCCAAAGAAATCAGTATCTGCTCAGTTTACAGCACCAAAGTGAAGTGGTTACCTGGGAAAAAAAAGGAAACCAAACGTGCCCAGCAGCTGCACAACCTGAGAGAAGCTCAAATAAAAATGTATTTGACTCAGTCCATGCTTAAGTGGAATGGAGAGAAGGCAGCTCTGGTGTGCCAGAAAACACGTGTTCATCCTCATCACTGCAGCAAATGCAAATTGTTATTAAACAGCTTACAAAATTCATTGGGAACTGGCTGACCTCCCTGGAAATCAAACCTATTAATTTATACTAGCCAAGACTCCACAGTCCAGTAGCTCTGCACTGACTTCTGCAAGTAGAGGGCCAGGTTCTGAAATCAAGAGTTATTTTTGATTGACCCGAGTTCACTTGGTACAGATATCATGCACAGACTCCAACTGGAATTTCAAATATTAGTCCACTGTTTCATGGACACTAAAGAACCTGCATTAAAATCACTTTAAAAACAAAATTTAGCAAGGCCAGAAAGAAAATGCCAATATGTATCTCAGCCACTACTGAGCTAATCTTGGGTTTCAAAGCATCATTTAAGCCGTCTGGGTGAAATAATTGAGTTGAAATCTGTTTTAAATACTGTGCTTTGATTTTATCTAAGAATACAGATAATCAATCTCTGTCCTGAAAGCTGTGGATTACAAAATGTACCAGAGCAAATGGGAATTTTATTGGCTCAGAAATAAACATGAAGGGGCAAGCGTACAGATGACCTTTTGGGGGATGGATGGCAGAGGGGGAGGAAAGGCAGCCGGCACTGTTCTTTAATCATCCAATACATCTCCTCCAGGAGGAATCCCAGCTTCCGAAATGTGAGCCAGCCACCTCTGGTGATGGACCAAGGCCACTGAGAAGATCCCATGCATTTCCCATTCTGAGTTCAAGACTCGGACAAAAAATATTTATTGCAATGTAAAAGAAATAAGAGTCCTGTAATTCTGCTCTTGGCTTTACAACTTTATCTTCAGATCCAGCTGCCCTGGACAGAAATCTCCTCTTCTTTTTTTCCCCTCGTTCCATGTAGATATTTTGGCCAGGTTCATCACCAGAATATCTGACCTTCCACATAAAGCTTCAGAAAACATTTTACATACAAAAGCAATGCCCACTCAAACCACACCTTGTGAAACGTGCCTTGAATGAAGTGCAGAGCAGGAAACTGAGCATTTGTTCAGGGTGGTTCTGATGTTGCTGCTGCCCTTCGACAAGCTGTGACCTGCACATTGTGCTGTCTCTCTGTGCATACTCCATGAAACTGTTTTTTCAAAACAGAAAATAAAGCAAAACTAAGCATCTCTGAGAAAACAGACTGTCTCCTTGAAGCATTCTCATGTCTTTTTGTCATGAGAAGGGTGAAGTGACAAGGCATGCAATGAAACATTATGAGTTTCCACACTCGGAGCATCTTTCCCACAGCGTACAATTGATTCGTACGACACGGCAAACATTCACACGAGAATGACCAAGTGAAAGATCCTACTGTGACAAACTCCATGCAAGTATATGACAGAAGTAGGACTAATATCCCCGAACTAATGTGGAAAGCACATCTGCCACCACCACACAATGCCCAGGGCACCTTTATCTCGGATGCTTGGTGAGACACCCCTCTCCAAGCAGCCCGGACATTGCCCACCGCTCTGGGCAGGGCATCGTCATCCTTTCTGGCTTCCCCTCATGTCCACAGGGTCAGAAGGAGGGACACCCATGCTGTAAGGCTGTGCCAGGCCAGAGGGTTTTGCACACTTTCGTGGTACAAAGACAGACTTAATCTCATCGCCATGCTTTTGTGTCCCAAGCAGAATGTGTCGGAACACTCAGAATACGCATACATCATTATATACAAACCCCCTTCCTCTCTTCCCTGTGCTCACTGCCCCTGAAGCCAGTTTCAAGGGTGCAGAGTTACAGTCAAACCTCCTTGCCAAAGTATGAGCTGGGGAGCCTGTTTTCCACTGATGAGCTGATGCTCCGTGTCTTCTTCCATGCCTCCCACCCTTCCCCAAGTGCTGGGTGCCACCATCTCTCGCAGCCTGCGCAGGAAACACTCCCACGCGCAGCGAAGGGCACACAGTGAAACCACAACTGCTTCTGGGAGATTTTATTCCATCGTGTACACATGTATTCCACTTTACATACACTATGGCATGTGATAAACTATTTGTGAACTTTAATATTCAAATCGGTCTGATATTAAAAAGGCTTTTGAAAATCTTTCCCCTCCTCAAAAAATTTCTAAGCCACAGAGGGCTATTTGTGCAATAGCTTTTTCCTTCCTTTTCACTGTAATACAATATGTTATTCAAGAGCCAAAGAGTTGTCAGGTTTTATGTTATGATAATCTTCTCAAGCATCCAATTTTATTCTGCTTTTTCCCTTCGTGCTGTCACTCACATGCTAGCCTGTCACAAAAGAAAATGTCTGAATACATTAATTACAACTTGTTAGACCTCCATATAGTTAATGCTATTGAGGAAATCAAATCACTTGGAAAATAACTAAAGAGAAACAGTTGCCGGTATTGCAGAATTTTTATGCATTGCACTTCAAAACTGGAGCTTTGCAAGACAACAAAAATTGTTATTATAGAGAATGAGAAAATCAAATACAACTTGATCTTCTACCCTTGGAATGTTTTCTGAATGCATTACAATATATATTTTCTATCCGGGAAAGAGCAGGTGAACTCTTTTCACATATTACCTTCTTTTATGGCATAACTACAAATGCCAGTTCAGAAATTATAGTATAAAACCTTCTGAAGCTAGGAAGAGATCCAATTCTAAGTCCTCCCTCACACAAACATCCCAGTCGACAGTGATGGTTCCATTAATGTGAATAAAAGATAATTCTGTTGGGTCTGAGAAGACAAACAAGTTACCCTGGTGCTAGTAAAGGGAGGTGTTCACATAGTTACCCTCCGTGAGGTTTGTCAGCCTGACTCCTATGGCTCTGCAGAGTGGCAGAGCTAGATTTTTAACTGTAAAAATCACACTTAGAGTTAAGCATATACATAAGTACTATGTCTATAAATGAAGAATTCATTTTTGTAATCTGAGATCCTAAAATAAGAGCAATAGTTTGGATCATTGTTCAGCACAAGATACTTTAAAAAAGTACTAACTGCCTGTCAGACTTCCATGGGAGTAAAAACTAGTTAACATCAGGTTTTATATGTGGCTCACCTAGAGAGGCAGCCCCGCAGAAAATCCTACAAGAACATCTTTGAAGAACTGTGCTGCTAATGAAATGTGATTTCACTGAACAAAGAAAACATTATTGGGATTATGCAAAATCCTTACACACAGAAGCAGGCAAATGCTTCCCAAATCTAAGCTCTCTTATCTTTTTACCTTAAAGACATTTCATTATTCTTACATTTGAATGAATAGACACTCTTACATGTATTAAATCATATTAGTAGTGGGAAAAGACAAGAAAATCCCTGTAGCTTTGAAGAAGTTATCTGAACAAGCAAGACAGAAATGATGATGCCGATCTTGTCCACCTTCTCACAAATGTAAGATGTTGTTAATTGGCCCTGTTGAAAGACCCACCTTAAGAATCTGGAGAAATAGACACTTGTGCATTGATATTTTATCACTAACTGTGCCACATCACTGCTAAAGCCAACAAACTGCAGGTACATTCTAGTGAACATTCTGCTACTGCCTGTTAAACATTTAACTTTTCGTTGAAATACCATTTCATGTAAGAAATTTTTAAGTCCTGTATGGTCTTCATTAACTCTACAGTTCTGGCACAATCTAAGAACAAGGTGAAAACACACGTGCCCATCCCAGTTCAAATTCATCTATGGGGTAGCAAAACAGGAGAAGTGGGCACAATTCCGGTTGTGCTATTTGCACAATACCTGGGTGAAAGAGAGACGTGGTAGACAGCTGAAATTGCCCCAGCAGGAACTGTCAGAGCTTCCTTAAGAAGCCCACATCTTTTTAAGTGTCTAGAAACTCTGAGAACATCTGTTTCAAAGTGCTCGACCTGGCTGATAAAGGTTTCTGATACATACAGAGTCCTTCACCTGTTTGAGGTTTACACCTTCCTCCTTCTTGCCATGAGGCAGTACTGAACACCAGCAGGACTGAGGTACGGCACTGATGGTGACCATACGGTCGATTACGTGGGTGTGCAGTGCTGGTGGGACTGGTGGAGCTGGTGCTCGGTGGGTTTGTGAGCTGAGGCTCTGCCCCAAGTGGTCCGTGCAGCTGGAGCAAGCCTCGGCCTCACTCAGCAGCTTTTTGGGTATTTCCTGTGGACGTACATTCTTGGAGTGGGCCCTTGAGACTGAACTAACACAACAGAGCAGAGACAATCATATTGTCCTTCCACCAAAGTGCCCTTCCAGGGACAGCTCATTCCCTCTTCAGCTCTCCCAACCGTAGCACTGCTATAGTTAGACTTCCCACCTTCTCCTGCACTCCTGTTTCTATTACAGCACAGCTACCTCAGGATGATGAGAAACAAAAGCAGAATAACAACGAAGTGGAGAGCAAACAGTTTCTCAGATGCCCGCTAGATCCAGGAGGCCCTTCACACAGTTCATATTACGCAAAGAACAAAGACACAACTGGGTTCAAAGCTGAAAATCTTTACTGAATAACTTACAAGCCACAAACCTGCCACAAGTCACCCAGCAGGTCAATGACACAACTGGGAGAAGCACTTAACTCTTTGGTAAGAAAAATTACTTAAATTGTATAAAATGGTTAACTGTATCCCAGACCAAATTTATCCAGAAACTTTAGCAGCAGGAAGAATTAAACAAGGAACTGTACTCTCCATTCCCAGTGTCCAATCCTTCACTGTGATCAAGAGCACTGTTCTTAGTGAACTTGGGGGGGAAAAAAATTACTGAATAAATTGGCACCAAAATGTATTGCCCAATTTAACTGAACAGATGTCAAATAGCCATTAGCATTACAATGATTAGTAAACTGAAATTACGTGTTATGGGTTTAGTGTCTTAGATTAAGCGTTAACCTGTCTTAATTAAATTGCATCTCAGTAATTGATTTCACAGTGCTGAACTGTAAATAACAAATTGCAGATTATCTGTTTTTTTATCTAGCGAGACAACATAAATCAGCCTTTCCAAGTTGCATTACCTCCTCATCTCCAACCCTTTTGATGGGGCTTGCTCCCTCTGCTGCCTTTACCTAGACCTCCTCTGACTTTACAAGTACATTTAATCACTGCTGGTGTTTTTGTTCTTGAACTGATGGAAGTCATAGCGGGCTATTTATAGGGTAGGCAGTACCCAACAGCTAATCTTTGTATCCAATTACTTCTCCCCACTGTAAAGTTTCTTTCCATGAGCAGAACCATAACCATTTATTGCACTCACACAAATGTGACTTGCACAGCCATGAGCGTGTACAATACAATGGGACTGGGGCAGTGGACCAGCCTAAGGCAAAGCAATGATCATATAACATGGACTTCTCCCAGCTATTCCTGTACTGTGTAATGACTCCTACTTCAATAGAATAACAACTTAATTACAACAGTTTCATTTTCTTTTGACTACACTGTTCAATATAAATACATTCAATGAGAGCAATCAGTGTAACCAAATACTAATCAATTCAGTATCTCAATACAAATTCAGTTTCTTCCCTAAGTGAGGGACTGACAGATCTGAACTAATGGGCAACTGACACCTTTGTTCCTGCCGCCGGCTCAGGCTGCATGGCCATTCTCGGATCCTTTCTCAGTTTCTTTCTGCTGTTTTCTGCTGAAGTTTTCTATTCTGCCCGCTCCCACTGACCAGCAAAGCCCCTCAGCCCCGAAGGGCATGACATTCTTTCTTGAGACTGAGCTGTATTTTGGTGAAACTTTACCTGATCTTCACATTTTTCCTCCAGAGAAGCTGTCAGTCCTAGTGCAGTTTCATGCAACTTATAACAACAGGTTAAAAAATGGGTTAAAACACATTTGTATACTGTCTGCCTCAGTCTTGTCACCTGGCATGAGTATTTGTGATATCCACTTATGCAAATGCACCTTTCTACACCTGACCAAACCACTCTTCAAAAGCAGTTTACAACTGCAGAGCAAGATGAAAAATGTGCTGTAGAGGAAAAATCTCTACACACGAACTGCATTTTTGTTGGGAGGATTGGAGCATTCTGAAAATATCACCTACACCTGACCAAACCACTCTTCAAAAGCAGCTTACAACTGCAGAGCAAGATGAAAAATGTAGAGGAAAAATCTCTACACATTAACTGCATTTTTGTTGGGAGGATTGGAGCATTCTGAAAATATCACATATGCCTACATTTGGCATGCAACTCATATCCCTAAGTGTTATTTCTGAAAACGTACGCTTCTAATGAGCAGTGTCAGGCAACCTGAGGAAGAGGGAATGCCATCAGTGCTGCCACATAATCCCTGTGATAACACAGCCATGCGCTGACTGCATCAACCGAGACTATGAACTTAGAACAACACAGGGATTATTCAGATGCTACTGGTGTTCCTTTTCACTGCAGCAAAAGACTCAAAGTTAGCCTCAGAATCTCATTTTTCTCTACTTGCAAATAGAAGGAGCAGATTCCGGCAAATTATTCTAAAAAGCACCTTGGTGGAAGAGACAGCACAAACAGAACTCCATTAGACCTTGAACCACATTCTCCTCGTAATACAAGAATTGTAAAAAGTGACTCCTGTCACAGACTGTTACAGAAAGCAAGGCATCATTTTTTTCTCTTTCTTTTCCCTTAAATGATGTACAACTGCATTATTCCAAATCTTTCCATTGTTTTTACTCTTGACTGAATTCCTCACAAGCGTTATATTTGCCCCAGTTGACTATCACACACCACCATAACGGCTCACACTCAGGAGGAGATAAAACATGGTAACTGCAAGGTCTCAGTCAGAATATTACACAAAGATGCTGCAGGGATCCCACCACTACAAACTAGACTCTACCACCAAGCCATGCTGTCTGGATGTTCCCGCTCTGGTACTGCCTGGACTTCACATCATTTTTTGGTTTTAGTCATAGGAGTTGCATCATAGTAGTAGAGTTTGTCAGCAATTGCATTAAGCATGCTCCCTCCTGTGCTCTCCTTTTTTCCTAGACTAGTGGGGAAACTGCGAAGAGGGCTGTTGGAAGACCACCTCCATGCTGTAGTTGAACGTCAAACAGAATTTCCCTGCGGAAAACTAAGCAGGCTTTCCAAGCCACTTAATGACCAATTTCTTGGCTGCTATTGTACAATCTTCTTCACACACCAGCTTCTCTGTACCCCATAGAGATCTTCCATATACACAGAGAGGACCAAGATCACTCCCAAAACCAAGCATGCACAGTCAGACCCAGGCTGCCTGCAGGGTGATCAGGTCAGTGGGAGGAGAATACATTGGGATTTTTGCTCTTCTAATGAAGCACAGAGACAGCCTAAATGTGCCCAAGTATATTGCTGCTCTCCCAGTAGGAGCTTCACACGGCATGTCAGTGAAACACCAAAGAGCTAGCCACTGAGAAATGCTTCCTGGAACTCTGAGATTACACCCTGCAAGAAGCTACTCAGCCTTGGGAGCAGTGGGACTTATCTATTTACTTACAGTTGTAGAGTGCTGGTTTTACCTTGTCATGTTTTTGTAAGCATGATTAATAACTGTAAAGAATAAGCAACTGGTAATCTGCTTAGGAAGAAAAGACAGATCTTTGATTCTTGCTACTGTTTGGTTGCTGGATTGTGACAGTTTCTGTTCTGCAAGTTACTCCTAGGATGCTTCTCGTGGATCCTAACCTAAATCCCTTTTATATCCTTCTAGGAGAATCAGCCCTCTTACCCCTGGGCCCCAATATGCAAAATGAGTATGTACACTTTACTCAGCGATGGCACATTACTACCCAGAATGACTCCCATTATACAATTAAATGACCTACAAAATTACATGAATTTCTGTTTTAATAGACTTTCACTGTCTAATGTCCATGTTCATAAAATATTTAAATGTTACTTTCACTGCACCAGTGCTCCAGGAAAACAAAAGGTGTGCACACAAAGGAGATCTCCATGCCCACATGCCACTACTGACGATTAAAACCACCAAGCTTATCCTCCCTCGTCCACCCTGGATCATTAAGTGACCATAATTTTCTTGCTTACTTCAAAGAACATAGTTCTTGGCCCATGTTCCAATGGTGAGAATTTAGAAGCTGCAGAGCAGCAGTGGGGACCCTGTACACGGATGAAGATTTCATTAGCCCTGAGATGGCAAGCCCTGGTTATTTATACTCACTGCTCAGCTCCTCAGCAATTACAATTCTTCCCCAGCATAAATGTCTTTATAATTTTTCATTTCCCAACTGAGTACATGCTCATCACACAGCTCAATGTTGTTTATTCTGCTCTGAACTTTTGTACCATTATATTTTGTCCCACAATACACATTTCTTGTTGCTTCTAATGAGTAAACATGGAATACAGCTTCTTGTAGAACAAACAAGGGCTGATCCTTAGGTGATGCCAGGCTAAATTCACTGACTGCACCCATTTATATCCACTGACAATCTAGCAGATAACGCTGCAGTGCCTCATTCGTCTTGAGTCTGATTCAGAAACCATAACAGTTAATGGTGAAAGTCTCTCGAGTATTCAAAGGACGCGTATCTACTAGTTATAGCTCCAGTAGAAGGCTGAGGAGAGCGGAAAAGTAATTGGGGAGCTGCCTGGGATAAAGTAAAGCTTGATAACATGTCTCAGATTAGACAACGCAAGATCTAGAAGAAAGTTTAATCGAAAATAAAATTGGCACTAACCCACTGCGTGGCTGGGCCAGCAGACCACAAGCGTGTAAATATGCAGTCACCTCTCCAGCACCTCTCCATCCCCAGCCCATTCCCAACAAACCGCTGGGGTCTATGAAGCAAAGAGGCAGATGAGCTAGAAAACACTGGTAATCCTGTTCGGCGAGGCTTGGTTCGGATTTGAAACTGTGAGTTGAAAATAAAATGTGAATTTTCAGTTGTGCACAGTGAAAGCCTCATGAGACCAACAGCAGGGACAGCAAGGACACGCAAGGCACAGCAAGAGGGTGGCCAGTGTTGGGAAACCTCCCCTGATTAACAGAAACATGCCAATAAATCCATTGCCATACCCAAACACCACCTGGTAAAAATCTTCTTCTTTTTCAGACAAAGCCTAATGAAAACAAAAGCATATTGATTCTTTTGGTTTTGACTGAATGAAATTGAAAAACAAGGATTCCTCCCCCAAATTTCTCTCGGAAAAGAAAGCTCAGATGCACAAAGACTGGTGTTGGATGGCAGCCGGGCAGCAGGAGAATGCCCCGGGACAGAGACCCCCGTCCTTTTCCAGCACCACTGGAACAAAACAAGAGGCCAAAAAAAATCTCACTCCTGAAGCCACCGCACCCTGCTTTTCTGTTCCTGCCGTAACATGCATCCATAAGCTGTTTCTGTTAAATATTGTTTCTGTTTTAAAAGCAATACCAAAACCAGATTTGACAAGCTTTATTTAACTTGACATACCATAAATATTGTGATGGAAAGATACCAGCACCATATACAAGCCATGTATTTCAAAGCCACCAGCTCCTCACCCTCCCGCTGCACTCTCCAACTAAAGCCCTGAACTCTGCGACTCGCTGATCTGCCACAGCTCTGCCTCCTTCCTGCTGGGTTATACCCAAGAAGAACCAGGTAACTCAGCTTACCTCTGCTGCCCACCTTTTATTCTCTTCTCTGAACAGGACCGAGTTCTGCCTCCTTCAGGTCCAAGCTTAGGGCCATACAAACACACAACTGCCCATCCTCTTGCAACCCAGTCTGCAAGAGCCTCTGTTTCTGCAGAGAACACCAAAATGAAATGAATGGGAGAAGGGCAAACTATGTCAAATTATATATTTTTGTAAACAGCAATGAGAAACTACAGTGCAATCTTGCACTGTGCAACAAGACAAGGAAACTGGAGAGTCTATTTCTAAAATCACTTGAAAGGCATTTTAAGTCAAAGTTGCTTTTGTTTAAATCTTCACATCAATCATTTACAATGGGATATTTACCTGCCATTATATATGCAAATGTAGAGGATTAAAAGCATCAGAAAAATTAAACCTCCACAGATTAAATGCTTTTGGTTGTCAGAGTTTGCATCTCTTGTTTGTTTTTAATTAGGAATCTAGATTGTTAATGTATAACATCCTGTTGCTATCCCTCCACAGAATAACAAATACAGTCTTCTTGCTATGACTAAGCAAGCGAAGCACCATGCAGCTTACAACTGGTTATCTGAGCATGCTAAAATCCAATCTGGCTGCTCTTACTCTCACCCATTTTACATCATCTATTATTCAGTCAAACTCCCACTGCAATCAATAATTGGTTTCACTTAAGGAGCAAAAGAAAACTAATAGTGCTGATATCATCCATTCATGTATTTTCTTTCACCTCAGCAGATCCATCTACATTTCACAATCTTCCCACTGATGCTCCTGCAGCAATTTACACCAGTCTGAAAGGGCTGCAAGCTGACTACAAAACACAATTAAACCCAAAGGCTGCTATTCTAGCCTTGTTTTGAATCTGTGCAAACAATTATGAAGTTATAAGGTAATTATCTGCATGGTTTACTGATTTTAGTAAGACTCTGCAGAGCTGATGTCAAATAACTCGGCTGCTGCACGCCCGGCTATCCCTGTGTCCACCCCCAGCTCAGGACCAATTTCTCGTCAGGGCTTTGGGCAGGAAACAAACCCAGCCTGCAGCAGCCCTGCCCCACACCGAGCTCCGGGCTCACACCCAGCAGAGCTCCCACTGCTCTTGAGAGAGTTTTGAGAGGAAGACATGGCTCATCCCACACCAAAGAAAGCCTCTAGCTCAGAGACAACACGACACCCGCAAAGCGAGAAGGCGGGTGAGGTGCTGCTCTCATCCCATGCTGTGTGAGCTGTCCAGTATGGGTTTCCAAGGGATGCCCATCTAAGACATTTCTGCCAGTCCAGCTCTGGCCCTCCCCAGAGGAGAGATGACCAGTTGGTGGCAAATTCGTCAATTCATTCAAACAAACTGATCAGGACCTCAACTGAAAAATAAAAATTCAACAAAATTACTAGGATTCTCCAGAAAAAAATGAGATTTGCTTGTAAGAACACAAGGAAACAAGTAATATTAAAAAAAAAATAATAATCCAGTTTATAAATTAAACCACGTCCGCAGGAGGGATTCTATTTATTTATTCAAGCAGCGAAACATTATTGGAAACAAAGTACTTTAGACTGCTTCAGAATTGCCGTTTTTGAGCATGCAAATCAGAATTTCAGTGCATTGGAGCTAGATATCTCTGGAAAGAAGAAACAATTGTGCTTTAAGCAGAAATGCCCTTCCTCTAGAAGAGTCCATGCAGGTCTGCGAGAACCTGATAACAGCCCCTGAGGAGCAGGGCAGCAGGTGGGGTACCTGGCAGCATGCATACACATTGTGATAAAAACCCACTTCTGAACACAGCCGGTTAAATACAATTTGAGAAATACCACCTGACTTGTTTGAACTGAATCCTCTCACAGAAACCCTTTGCTTTTTCAGAACAGGTGTCAGTCTCAGAACAGCAAGGCCAGGGATGCTGTTATTGATCCTGGACCTGCCCCGGGCTGCCCAGCTCTCTTTTACAACTAAAAAAAAGACAACTTCTTGTGGCAGAAGGTAAAACCCATCACCTCTAGGATTTCCAGGCTGGCTAAGACAAGCGGTCCGTCTGGACAAGTCTCTTGTACCCAGCAAGGGACCAATATCAGAATCTGGGAAGGAAATCAGTCAGGAGATAAATAGCGGGCTGATGTCAGCTGGAGGCACAGACAAACCTCCTGGTGCTGGGCTGGAGCGATACACAGCAGTGAACCCAGCGCAGCCAGCGTGTCATCATCAGAAGTCCTCTGGTTGCATGAAGCTTAATATCTTTTCAGCATCCGGTATGACAAGTAAATCATACCTCCAGCCCATGTTGATGTTACCACCTGCAAACCACGCTGCACCCCATCATAATTCATAATTTAGGATATCAAGCATTTTTAATTAGCTCTTCTCCATTCCTAAAGAGAAATTCCTACCACAAGTAAAAATCTTTACAATGATTGGCAAGTTAAAGAAAGGTAAAAAAAAAAAAACTCACTGGGAGGTTTTTCTTTTTTTTTTTTTTTCAGTCATTAAATGATTGAGATGATAAAACAATGAAGAGTCTGACAGATTAAACAGTTCTTGAGGAGACATGTCAGCTTCAATAATTCTAAAGCCTTAGAACTGTCAAGCTTTCAAAATAGGAACGATTGTATCTTTAGAAAACAAGCTTCTACTAATTGGCATGCATGAAAATCTAAATTGAGGCTAAAACAAGGTGATTAAAGGCTTTTTCTGGTTATGGATCTTTGAAAGCAACTCCATCTGTAAAGCTGGGTCTCCTGCTCCGGACGACAGTCAGCTCTGACTGTTCCTCTGCACGGGCACTTACCCAGCCACACCTGGAGATAAGCATTGGGCCAGGGAGGGCTGGGGGGCTGTGTCTTTTTTACCTGACTAAATGACTCTAGTATCTTATCATTACCAATCTGTTAGGGATCACTTGAGCCCAGGGGAGATTCCCTGTGTATTTTCAAGAAAACAAAGACCACGCTTCAAAGCAAAGCCAAGAAGACAGCTTTGGCAACTGGTGAAGTTCCCATCAGCTCTTTGGTGGCGTCCCTTGCTTTGTAAGCACTTCTGCGTGTATGAGAGATAAAAATATCATATCAAATCAAACTGGAGATTTTAGGAGAGTTTTAAAAGAAGCTACCCATACCAAAACAAGGATGTGCAGGCCAGCTGTCTCTCCAGCCGTGGCAATGAGAGCAGGCAGGTACACGTTACAGAGCTGCAGGAACCTGTCTGATCTTCACATGGTCACTCAGATAAACCACCATCGCTGCACCACTGGGCTCCGAAAGATGCCGAGTGCTAACTGAGCACTCATAACATTTTCACGTCACTAATTCTGAGAAGTCATTTATAAATTAGTTTGGAATATGCTAAATATGAGAGTTAAACTCTGAATTTATTTCCTTTAGCAACGGGTGTCTTTGGAAATGGTACAAGGCTATCATGCAGTCTCACTACTCATTTGATGAAAGAGCACCAACTTGGGTCCATTTCTAAATCAACACCCAAATTCTTAAAAAATTGCTGAGGAGGAAGATAAACTGGATATACTGTGCTTTAAAAACAGCCCGTGGGGGAAAACTAATGTACCAAATCCGCAGCCAAGCGTAAAGTAACACAGAACCACTGAGAATGCTGCCTACCTCCCAGCTGAGCACATCTTAAGATTTCCTACTCTGTAACATAAAGAAAAGCTTAAAGAAATGCCAATTTAATAGCAAATGAATAACTTCATTTTCTTCTGCTGGATTCATCTGCATGCCAGACAAACAATCTAACAGAATATTGATCTATCAGATGGAAATATCTGTATGAGTATCTTCACCCAGATGCAGTAGGTGCTAGTCAGAATAGGTCTTAATTTTGGGAGAGGAAGGACTTGCTAAGCGTCCAATAATCATCCACATTTTTAAGGAGTATTTGAGCTAAGCCAGATTTCAAAACATTTGACATACTGTAAGTTAATTCTTCTGTATATATTGTACTGATTAAGGCTTACTACAGCTGAATATGAGAAACACATCAACAGCTCAAAAAAATCATCATAAGATAAACTGAGCCTGTATGGGATATTCCTGGCCATTTCTCTAAAACACGCAACTGGGTAATAGGGAGCTTATAAGGAAAATGGGTAACCACTACTAGCTAAAAGTTACCAGTGAAACTAGTGGCAAAATTAATTGTTTCTAAGAGCACAGTAAGGGAAATACCAGTCTGGACTGAAAATGCCCATGTTCTGCTGCCTGAGATAAAAATACAACATCTGATACCAGAACAATGTGCAAAAGAGCAAATTCTGTTTATTTACACCAATGTAAAGATGCAATCATTCCAGTAATTCCACCCAGTGAATTCCTGACTGGCACTGCACAATTCAACCATGTACTATCTGGCTTTTTCCTTAAGCTTTGAACCATAATCTGGCAAATAAAACTCTGCAGTAGAGATTTCCATTACAATTCCATCACACTAGTTTCATACCACTGACTCCATTGCAGTCAAGTTCATAATCCAGAGAGTACATTAACTCTCAAAGCTGTGCATACACAGTTAAACACCAAGTGAGTCAGTTGGCTCCAAAATATAAAGATCTGAGTAATAAAAATCCAAAGTGGCTTTCTCTGAGATGCCATTTCTCCCAGGATAACACTACTAGGTCAACGGAGTGCTAAAAGAGTAATTTCATTTGTCATTTCTGCACTTACCAAACCTGACTTTCCTGGAGAAGCGCATCTTACAATGCGTGTCAGGCTTTATTAATCTGATTTTCCTGTTCCTCTCCAAAGATATTTAATGCTTTAGTAATGATCAATATACTTTCTCTGATGATAAACAAAGACAAATGAGGCTGTGCAGGCTGGATGGTATTTGTAATTACCACTTCTGTAGGCATTCAATTACAGCTGACAAGAGGGCGACAGAGTTGCCTTGTCTCTCTGACAGAGATGCATTTGCAGTGGGTCTCAGCATGCAGCTGTCACGGGGCTAATTTCCTCCACTGCACTCCTCTCACTATTGCCAGCATAGTCCAGCATGTCTCTATGAAATATAAATACCATGACATCCCTCCTCATGGAATTTCAGAGGAAATAGTTCAGATGCCCCTCATGCTGCTTCCTGCTGGGCCACCAACCAGAGCTCCATCTAGCCAGCGTAGGTTTGTCTGGGACTGCGTCGGATCGATTCATCAATGTTCAGAACAGAGGTGAGCTGTGGCAAAGCAAAGCATTGGACAGTAGCACAATTACTGCCCTTGCTCACCTTAACCTCGAGAGATCTCTTAATGTTCTCCTTTTGTTTGCACTGCACCGAAGTGCCCCGTTGCTTCTCTTCATTGAAGCCAACAGGATTTCCATTTCGTTTTTTCTCAATTAGATCTGAATCTCACACTTGATTATTTAGATTACGTTTATTCATTTTGAGATGTTAGCTGGGTAACAATGAGTCCCCAAATATCAGCAGACCTAAACAATGCCTAGTCTTCCTTCATTCAAATTCTCATACAAGTTCATTTTACTCAATTTGTTACTCAGTGTTTGCCATCAGTTAAGGGAACAAATACAAAGAGTAAGTTGTCAGAAAAATTCAAGCACAAAGCAACACCACTAGAATTACACTTTGTATCTCCTAAAGATTCAAATTCACACCTCATGGCTGAACTCAAAAAGTTAGACTTAAAAAAAAAATCAGAAAAACCTTTGGGAAAACTGATCTGAAAAGAGCTTCGGATTGGTAAATCTCTCAAACTGTGCCCTTGTGATTATTTGATTTTACACTTAAACATTAAACACATACCCTCCTGTGTAATATTGACACCTTTCCTGCACTTTTTAACACTGAAATGTTCCCACATTGTTCTTGATGCAACCCTGAGAAGTGAGAGGCTTGGGAGAAGACCAGAATAAACAGAGGTTACGGCTTCACTCCTGAAAAAAATGCCTTCCTTGGTAAAATTCTCATATTTATCACAGCAAAAAGCGCAGAGATCTACCCTTGTTTATATACCGTCCAAACCATATTCTCAGGCATAAAATGTCATTAGTGCAGCTACAGCATGTCCTTCCAGCATTAGCAAGAAAAAAAGAGTCATACTTTAAAAAGCCCACAAAAGTCAACTGCACTCTGTTTGCTGCAGAGATAAATGCTTTGTGATTTGTACTCACAATCCCTTTTTCCTCCCTGTCCAACGTTCAGGTGAACTCTGCTCTGTCAGAGGTGCCAGCCGGGTCACTGCAGTGCCTGGTTTGCTGCCCAGGGGACAGCCAGTGGCAGGCAGGGTGACACTCCTGGGCAAAGACCAGCGACACTCCCGCCTCCCCTCGTCCCACTGTGCACAAATCTGGACATACCGGTGTGACCACAACAGGAAAGGTCAAGTCAAGGGGTCTCAGAAGACACATTCTTTTAAGGCCACCACTTACCCTGTACCGTCAGACCCCTCAAGGTATGCGCATGGTGGTGCTTTGCTGTGCTCCTTCTCCAATTTTCCATAAAAAGTATATAGCCATATGACATTACATAAAACACAATTTACAGTCTGCTTTCCAGTTCAATATTCAAGTTGATTGGGGCCCTTTGGGAACAGTTTTCATCTTATATTATCCAAGCTCATTAAATAAACCCTATAAATTGTACAAAATTGTTACAATCTTGGTTTATGTGTTCAAGTATGGCTTACCTTTCACTGCTCTCAGCTGTTTATAAAAACATAACGCAAAAAATAAATGTGTGTATTGTTTCCTACAGCTCTTGTTGACTGTAGAATAATTATTCAAAAATAACTGAAAAAGGAAATCTGATGTTCAAGATGGAATGTGTAGAGTTTTGCTCCAAACTTTTACAGGAAAAATACACCTTGTCTTTTCAAATTTGTCCTGAACATTGGAGTAAAAATTACTGCATATTACTGGGCAATGTCTATAATACCCACTTTCCTCTGGAGCGGTAAGATTAGTTAACGGGCATGAATGTATGTTCTTCTTGTCGTTTACAAGCAATCACTCTTTGACTCCATGATTTCCAGGATGTTTCAGAACCCAATCCAAACCTCACCACCCAGAATCCTCATTCTGCCCATCACTATCAGTAGTACATATTTTTGATACCCCCACGAGAACTGAGAAATCTCACTTATTTGCCATTGATGGGTGATTTCAAGAAAGAGACCTTTGCTCGCTGCATACACCAATGCACATCGATTATTTCAAGCGCTGCAGAAAACATTATTGAATTTACTGTAGTCATCCGTTCGTAGTTTCCCTTTCAGCAAAACACATACAGCACAGATAATCTGGGCTATTACAGTCTGATTATAAAGTATAACTCAGACAGTTGAGGTTTCTTTCAGCTACCGTATGCTCAAGCATTTGAAGTGTTTTAAGAATATCTGTGTTTTCATTACACTGCTAAAACAAATAGGACATTCTGACGTCTTTTGATCTTGTTTAGGAGTGATCAAAATTCATCATTATTGTTATAAAGAAGAAAACATCACTATCATAAAGAAGAAAACATCATTATTAGCAGATTTTCACTAAAATTATCATGATTCTTTATATACGCATACTAGAGAGGAAACTTCAAAGGAATTCCACAAGCTTACAGCAGCTAAAGATGCAGACTCAGATTTTTCTTTTAAATTATAAAATGAATAGGACAGATAAAAGCTTTACTAACCTTGGGGTGTTCTTCTACACAGTGCCAAAGGCTCACTGACACACATAAGGGAGCCATACCCAGCACACCGAGAACAAACAGAAGTTGATGCTTTTCTCCCAGATCACATAAAAGAATTTGAAATACACAGTAAGTCCTTGTTTTGATTCTGAGCTTAAAGAGCTCAGAATTTTTGAAAAGTGACAGAGAAGAAATATACACGTTTGAATAGCAGGAGCTGAGATACTTCCCTAATGTCACATCTTGCCTGGGTTGGCTAAGGAAAGGTTTTGACTGGCAGACATGTCAATACATTGAAATAAGGGTCATTATTCTCTGCTGCTATGCAAGATTCTGAAGTGTGAGTACTGAACCACAGACCCAGCCCAAAAAAGGAAGGTGCTGGCTGTGTGAAGAGACAACCAAGAATGCCACAGTCACATCGATTCCTGCAGTTTCATGCTACAAAGATGCCGCATTGACCCTGAAAAATGGACCATCCCAGGAGCACATATTATGCTCCATGAGACAGCTATTTCCATCCTACGTTAAAAGTATTCTGATAGTTGTTCTTCAGAGAGCTGCTCATGAGCTTCCCGCTGTGTCCCCACAGAAGGTGTGCCATGTTAGTTTCTGATCCCATCTGCACACTGAACATACAGAACTGAAACTGAAGGAACTTCTGCCAACCTGAATGCAAAAGACTTCTCGGCTGTAGCAAAGAGGAGCTGGAAATCCTCTCCTCCACCCCCAGGCTGGTCAGAGCATCCCCCAGCCTGGTCAGACCATCCCTTTGTCAATCCTGACGGACGCTTGTCTAATCTGTGCTCAAGGAGCTCTAGTGCTGGAGACTAAGAAATGTCTTCGTTCAGCCTAGTTGCCTCCTGTGAAGCCTGACTCCTTGCCCTGCTTACCAGGGCACGTGAAACGGCTCTCCGGAGGTTTTGTGCTCCCTGATGCACATATCACCCTCCTGTTGACTTCTTCTGAGCCTCAACCATAGGCTCCTGAACGTTTCTGCGTATCTGCTAGCGCATATATTACACCTTCAGCTTTGTTAAATCACAATATGCTAAAATCCAATACTTCCAAGTAAATGTAATGCATTTCCTGAGGAAAAAATTAAGAGATGATATTTCAGCAATTATTCAATTAACAATTGTTAGGTATACAAGAGAACCTGATTTATGGGCAGCTGTTTACACAGGCAACTGCTTTAATTTGACAGTGTGCTCCTGGCTTCTCCCCAGACTTTGCTGTTTAATTAAAGTTAAACAGTTCAATACCCATTTAACCTACTAGCATATGGAGAATTTAACTGATACAAGAGGGAGGAGAATGCTATTCATTTTTAATTGTATTGTAATAACATAAAGGAGGTCACTGAAGTGCAAAACTGCAGGTGAACTGGGTTCAACACTAATAATATGCCTGGGATCCCAAAAATACAGTAACATCAACTTTGCTCCCACAAATTGTGTCCAACCATCTCCCTTCCTTCTACAATTTCCAGAAACAAGAAAGGGGAAGATTAAGAGAAAAAACAACACCAATGGGCATCAAGATATGACAAGATCAGGCATCTTTCAAAGTCACACAGGAAAATTCTATGTGGCAGAATCAAGGATCAAATCCAGACTCCCCAGTTTTCAATGTACAACACTCACTGCAACAGTCGTCTTATATACTACTTCCAATACAAACAAAAGTGTTCTGAAGTTATGCTGCCGAGAATAAAAATTAATTCTGGTTCCATTTTTACAAAGTCAGGTAAGTGTAATTATTTCTGCCACACAGATCAAGGTGCAAGTTGAAGCATTAAGCACCCAAGCAACTTGTTCAAGGTCAGACAGCAGGACCATAGTCGCTCTCTTCTATCTTCTCTTCAATCCATTGGGATGCTTTTGAACCCAATTCTTATTTGAAATTCAAAGCTCACAGAGTAACACGTAATAATCCTGCAAAGCAGTTTGTTTCAACTGAGAACAAAGGTTTCAAAGGTACTTGCATTTGCTATGAATAAATTCTTAATGTCAAATTACTTAAATAAATATCATCTTAACTAATATCCTTAGTAAGTGAAAATTAAACCTGACACTCAGCTCAAATAGTCTGGCTTTAAATTTCCCCGTTGCTAAACCTTCAAAAAAGAGAACACTGTTTGAATTTGTAAATTATTTGTGTCCAATATATGATTAACTATCATAGGATTTATTTACTCTGAATTATGTGTGACAGACATTAGACCAACAGACTCACTGCTGCTCATGCAGCCAAGATATAAATAAAAGCAAATTTTATCTCATGACATTGGAGCCAGTATGTAAGCCTGTGGTGCTTCTGCAGAAAATGAAGACAATACATCAGTACAGATGGGTAGGTCTGTAAGTAAGGGGTTCATCCTGGCCATTCTCCAAACTCTCCAGACAAGCCAGCACAGATCCTGAAACTACACAGCTGCGTTACCACAGCTCTGCGCTTGACCTCACAGGTCCTGCTGAGAAATGGAGATTATTACCTGCAAAGAAGGAAGGTCGCATTGCTTTTTCATGGCAGTGTGGATCACACTGGCCTACCTGGAGTTTAGAAAAAGAGTTTGCATCTGACTGCATTGTGTGGATGTACCTTATATTTCTAAGTACAGTAAAATAGGAGCCCTGCGGCATCTGTGTCATTGCAGCTGCACTAATTTACACCAATTTAGGGTCCTCTCTGGAGAATTAGAGTCAGAAGGAGAACAGTATGTACCAGTATGGGGTCAAGTCTTGAGCCCCAGAACATACAACCTGCATCCAGGGGCTTCTCAGCCAGGATGCAGAAGGCCCAACATGAGGTGCATCAGGGTTACTGCACGAGCACTGCAGAACCAGCAGTATGTGTCCAGAGCCTTGAAACCCCTTACAAAATCTGGGTCCCTACACAGACAAGCATATGGAAAGTAATAACAAGGCTACTGCATCTGAAACAACCTAACAGAGAAGTAAGGCTCAGGAAGGAGAGATGAGAGATGATATCAGAACTGCCAAGACAGCTGGAGAAAAAGGACAAACTTCAAGGCTTATAGTCCCATCAGACCTAAGCCTGGAAGTGCATCTGTTTTTCCAACAATGTTGGTTCTACCTAATTAAAGGTACTACTTTTTTTCCTGCAGTTCTCCCTAGCATTAAGATAAGCAAAACTAAACAGATATTTGCTAAGAGGAAGCTGCCTTCTTAGCTAGTGTCAAGTGCAATGGCACAGAGTAAGTCTACCGGCACACCTTTTTAGTTATTTATTTGTTCAAGTACTGAAAGAACAATCATTTCCAGCAGGGTAGCTCAAATGGGCAAATATGACAAAGCTGAATGGTAACACAGTGCAAAGGAATCATCAAAGATTTACTCTTCTGATATATGACAAACTCAACCATCAGAAACCTTCCGTCTCAGCGTTTTCATGTGCAATCACATTTTAAGTGCAAAGAAAACAGATTACAAAAGAAATACCTTGTGTAAGACTTATTTGCCTCTCTCGAGCACCACCTTTTTTTAAATTATGTTTTTGCAGATGTGCAGAATCACGCTTTTGTTTGAACTAGGAGGGATCCCAGCTCAGGCTGCCCTGTTGCTGACTTCAGCTGCTATTTCTACATTTAGAAATATATCATTTGCTACATGGGTAATTGACAATTGACTAATCCTAATTTATTATGTTAAATCTCACTAGGGTTATATACATCTGAACACATTTTTCCTCTAGCATTATAATCAAAGAGTTTCACTGTTACCTTCAACAGACACAGGATGCAGATGGTACCAACATTAAAAGCATCTACACATTTTTAACTAACAGAAGCACAAGACCAAGATACAAGATTGACACATATTGTTCTAGCATCTTAAGATGTCTAATTCGTATTTTCTTGTGTGTGTTGTTCTTCTATGCATTTTGGGATCAGTCTTACAAATTCTGAACAGGCTCGGTGTCTGGAGGTTATAGTACTGATCACAAAAGATTTTTAGTATTTTAAATTATTTGATGTTGGCTTCTGAAAAATTTCGTATCAAGGGATTTTTTCAAGCTCTTTTAATACTGACTTATTTACAGAAACTCGATACGATTATACTTAACCCGTAGCAAGAAAATTTCACTCTTCTGTTTTAAATTACGTCCCTCCTTCTAAGTCAAAAAGACTCAATCTTGCCATTTCCCTGGCAAGAAAATTAAAGTAAAAAAAAAAAAAAAATGCCTTTTTCTCTGCCCATAAGCATCTGTTCATATCTTAAGTTTATTAGAAACAATATTTTAATGTAAAATTTGATATTTAATTCTGCTAATCTTCAAACTTCACATATCACATCAAAGTCCTAACCAACTGGCTACAGAGTTATCATCTTGATTTTCAGATTTCTCAGTTACCATTTATAATATTTTCAGTGACCATAACTCACAAGTCATCTAGGAACGTAATTCAGCAGTGATGTAAGTTATAGACATATGGGAAGCAAAAGACCATTTGTGTCACCTTAGCAACAGGTCCCACAGGCACCAACCAGTTTGGGCTTATTTATGGCACTCTGGGAACAGCAGCATTCCCTAGATCCCAACCACAGTCCTGGTCTTGCGGGGAGAATCTCTTGTAACTGAGAAAACAGGCTAACGTCAGTGACACATTCAAACCTCGCCTCTTGTCCTCACTGATCCTCTGATCCTGCAGAGAACTAGGTAGCCCATTTCCTATGGAAATGCAGGTGCTGCAAGCCCTCTGCACACATGCATGTTCACAAGCATTCATGTTTTTTTCTATTTGCAGGCCAATTTCTGACAAACGTGACACAAGATATGCTATTACAACCTGTTATTAGGTTTGGGCAGGTTTGCTATAAATGCCACACTGTAAGGGTGAGTGAGCGGCTGTGTGGAGTTGGCTCCCAGACAGGGGTGAAACCATCACAGTCCTTCCCGTGAGGTATGTGAGGAGCCACCCAGACAACGCTCCCAACCCGGGGTTAGCACCATTTGGACCTCTCAATGTACAAAATATCCTGAATCTAACCATGAAGGCAGGCAGGCAGGATTTATCTATTCCACTCACACTTTGATATAGCAAAAATTGAAGAATTACATGAGGAAAATGAAAAGAAGTGATTTTTCCTATGTATATAAAGTTTGTGTCACACTTGATGGCTTCTGTGAACAACGAATGTTCATAACACTGCGAGTCTGAGAAGAAATTTCTTTCTAGCTACCTGCAAATGAGGTCAATTTCTTTCTTATGTGGTTTTTGACAGGCTAATATTCATGCTCAGCTTATGGAAAAGCTATGGATGTATAGCTTGTCAGGAGCCCTGATTTGTCAGGTTTCTCACAAGCCAGGCTGAGCCACCTGGGACGGCACCTTCCCTTCCTCCCCAGCTGCTGGTGTCAACAATTATGACTACTGTAAACACTTACAGTTTGTTTGGTACAATTTCCCCCATGAACATTTTACAGTTTATAAATGCCCCTTAGCTGATTCTCTCAAGTTTTGTCAATATGAGTCAGCTGGGGTTTGTTGGGTTTATTTTTTTTATATTTTCACCTTTCTGCAGACTATCCTTCCTCTCTTCTATCCTACTAAAAACATAACAGAACTTTGTAAAATACTTGCTGAATACTATTTAATATATACAGATAATAGGTACAAAGCAACAGTTATCCCCTGCTATGCTTTTTCATGTAACACTTAATTCTGTGCACAGCAATGTTTCTACTTGTTTTGTGCATTATTGTTGCAATTAATTTGGAAATTGATAATCAAACTCTTGGCATTCTCTCAGATTTGCATAGCTGCCTACATCAAACCTCCTTGAAAATTACAGCCTTAAGTCCTGATAGTTTTTTTTCTTCCTTTAGGAGTGGTAGCTGCTATCCAAAGGGTTACAAAATGTTTTCCAGCAAAGACAACACAAATGCTAGACACAATCTAAGTTTTACCAACAGGTACACAACATGACTGCAGAATGTTGTGGAGCACGCAGAAATCCTTTCTGACAGCTCAGCCTCCAGGGAGTGTTTCTGCCATAAAAACCTTATTTTAATCAGGCAGTAAAAGAGACAATAGATCGCTCCGCTGCTCAGCTCAGCTTCCTCTCCCGCCACCCTCCCCAATCTGCACAATAGCTCAGGCTCTTCTGCTGTTCAATTCTTGCACTGTCAGAAAAAACACCGCATACAGCAGTGGCAGGTACTGACCGCAGCCACCACAGCCGAAGACGCGCAGGGCATTGTCCTGCACCACCACGATTCCCTGCTCCAGCCCCCCGGTGCTGTGGCCAAACTGCCAGGCAGCTCTGCACCCACCCCATCCCATACAGCATTGTCCAACACAGACTGAGACCAGGCACTGCAGGGAGAACACTTCAAAAATAGTCAGATTCGGGGCTTTTAAGTACAACAATA
Source organism: Pterocles gutturalis (assembly GCF_000699245.1). Taxonomy (NCBI): domain Eukaryota; kingdom Metazoa; phylum Chordata; class Aves; order Pterocliformes; family Pteroclidae; genus Pterocles; species Pterocles gutturalis. The sequence goes on from NW_010140992.1 coordinate 50,079, forward strand.
TTACTTGCAATTAACCCATTCATCACAAGTAAATTTTGAAGTAGCTGTTTCCAGTAGTAAAACATAGGAATCTGCTTAGAGAGGAAAGAAAGAAAGAAATGTTCTGCAAGACATCCCTTTGGTACAATGCTTGACCTATGACACCTGCATTGGTCAAAAAAATGTACATTAGTTTCAGATCAACTAGTGTTATGCTACTAGCTCTTCCAGCTCTAGTATCTTAGATCATCTTCTTGCTTTTACTCCTTGGTATTGTCACACATGAACCACACTATAAATTTCTTCTCTAGAGTTAATAAATTATCATTTTTCTATGCCACCCTCTTCCACACAGTTTATGTGTGTTCTATATGCTGGAGACATAAAAAGGTCCCCTAGGCAGCAAAAGACTATTTTTGATGTCTTTGAGTATTATGGATGGGGCCCAGTGGGAGGCTTATTGCAGACAAGAGAAATAAGGTGCCAACCAAACAACGACACCCCTGAGATGGCCAGGTCTCAGCTGCTGCAGAAGGTAATGATGACGATGATGACAATATTGATGCTTGTCAGCTACAGTCTGCAAGCTTGTACAACACAAAAACATGCCAACAGGAAAATGATGCATTGAGCTAAAAAAGCCTGTTACTTTTCAAGGGGAGTACAAAGTCTCCGCAAAACAAGCAGAGACTTCCACTAGCAATTATACAAGAACTTTACCAATCCCTTTGCCAGGTGCCTTTCGCTTCTGCTTCATCTAAAGAGACATCCCATTAAGTTTTCTTTTTCCTAGTTTAGTACATCTCTTCAATATGAGCTTCCAAGACCTGTAGTTTTAAGGAGTTACAGTCATCTCTTAGTCTATGAAAGAGGAAGATATAACCAGCTGGATTTCATAAAGTGCTCAAAGTATATTGAAAGTAATTGCATGCTGCCTTTTTTTTTATTCAGAAGGATCTTTCAAAATCTTCAGATAGTGTGTTTCTTTTATCAAGATGCCAAAAAAATTGCAGTGCTTTTCTGTGAACCTCTACCTCTCCGATCAAAAGGCATCCCACCATTTGGGAAAAAAAATCAGGTTCCCACTCCCATTTAACATAATAAGATAAAATGCTGGGAGCTGAATTTCAGCTAAGCTCTGCCTCGCTGATGGAAATGAAGCTACACCACCTGAGAACACAGACCACTAATCATAACTTCACTTATTTATATTTATTTTCTATACATTCTGATAGATTTCTATGTCAGAAATCCCAGTTTTCTGGGAACCACTGTGTATTCCAGATGTATCAGCCTCAGCACACCAGTGAAGGTGCAGGATTTGGACAAACTTGGAAAGAACTGACCTCTCCTGTGCATGGCAGCCTCAGCAAGGTGTAGACCCTATGCGTAGCCCCACAGCAGGCCTTAGGGAGGAGGACGTTCATAAATCTTGAAAGTTCTACCCATACTGAACTAAAAAAATCATCTTGCCCATTGCCTTACAAAACAGGATTTAATGCTCAGTCTCCCAGCTCGCAGCATTTTCAAGGAGCCCAACACACCAAACGCAGAACCCAGAGAGGTGAAAACTCATTCTTATAGCTGGGTTGATAGAAAATCTTCCACAGCATCCCCCCAAGACCCACCCAACTCCCACCCCCAGTAAAGATCCCGCATCCCTGAGAGCAGCCCCAGGCCCTCCAGCAAGGGTTGAGGTCTGACCTCCCCTACCCCTCTCATTCTGTCAAAGCAAACAGCCCCTTGCTTTGGTTCCCAGCCATGCGGTGGTGATTTCAGCAGACCTCGATGCTGTCTTCGCCAGAGGAGGGGCAGCAGCAACCCAGGTGTGCAGCTCAAGCCCTGACAGGTCATTTCAAACACAGCTGTTAGCACAATGTGCAGGGCCGGAAGCGGCAGCATCTCAATTACTTTTCCCCTCTCTGCTCAGCAAGTGCACATCACTGTGCATTCCAGCTGCACCGAGCGGGCACCCTTGGCTGGTTAGCCCAAACGAGCTGGCAAACAGCAGCACACTAAACTGATTATTGTGCTGCATCTGATCACCAGCTTATACCAATAACGGTTTGTTGGCTGCAAATGGAGCAGCACTGCAAAACAAACTGGGGTCTCTTAAATAAAAGAGCTGTTGCTGGAAAAAAGTGGGGAAGGGAATTTTGTTCGGAGGCTTTTCGCAGTGCCCCGATCCCTAGGAAAGTTGCCTTTGTCTGAACCACAGGAAGACTCCAAGGTCTCCATTCTCCAAAGGAACTAGCTTTGAAAGACAGGTATTTTCAAATTGTTCCTTTCTACTAAAAAAAAAAAAAAAAAAAAAAAATCCTGTTTAACAATATTATCCCAAAATTTTTTGTTTTTTTAATAAAAAAAAAAAAAAAAAAAAAAAATCCTGTTTCACAATATTATTCCACAATGTTTTGATGTAGCTTTTGTGATTCTTTTTTCTCCCTTCACAATTTTCATTTGCAATGAAAAGAAGAAACTAAGATACTTCCAAATTTAAAATGCACATATATATGTGTGTTTAACTTTACATAATCTCATCCTCCCATCCTCTTCATTTTGCTCTAAAACAAACTACTTATCCACTTGCCATTCCAAGAAAATGTAAGCTCATTAATGAGGATACAGCTCTCATGATCGCATACAGCCCCAGGCACCAGTGGGCAAGAAAAAGACCTATCTTCTAGAAGAAAGGAATGAGCAGACTTCAGGAACGTTCCCACAGCATTTACAAATGCACACATCTTGCTGTTGCAATGGCCGTTAATTCACAGCCTGCTGTACGTAATGTGTCTAAACTCCGAGGATTCAGTGTTACAATTTCTTCTCACTCCAAGAAAATGCGTGAAGAAAATTATGACTATTACCATAACACCGTGAAACCCAATAAAAATGCATGTATCTAATATTACTGGAAACTTTTATATTCTTATAAAATATTCTCTCCATTTTTATTTGATATTATTTTATATTAATGCATAAAGGGAATTCAGTTTTCAGGGCTATTACAGCCTGGGCAGGCTATCCCGGCACTGCGCTGTTTTCATCATCTCATCTGTTACATATGGGCACACAAGGAAAAGGAAGACATGACTGCCTGAAAGAAGACAAATGGGTAAGGTGAAACTGAGAACAATTTTTTTTTGTTCCTAGTGGGGAATCCACTAGATCACACTGTAACTATTGGTCATATGTTCTGCCTCTGATTTCTGTAATAAACACCTGCCAGAGAACACCAGTCTAAGTATTAGGGGCCAGATATTAATGTCTAACGCCTCCCTTAAGAAAGAGAAACAGCCTTTTCCTCATGCAGTTTAGCTGAGGAAAGGTGTTTTACTGCCAATTATCAAAGCAAACTGCTAGGGAACAGAGGCTGCAAACACACCCAAGTGCACATGGACTTCTCTGTCAGAAGTGTTGATGCTTTTCCCTCTGTCTCCCGTCAGTTGGGATTTCCACCCTCTGCTCAGGAGGAGTGCATTTCTTGTTCCCGGAGCAATGACAACAGTCTCTATGCAGCAAGGCAGAGTCTAGAAAGAACTCAAAATAAGGCTGGGCAGGGGTGCACCTAGTTGTGATATGAGAAGTCAGAGAGAGGTTGAGCATCTCTGTGATTGACGTCTCTGCAGCCCTGCTCCACTCTGATGGGGGATCTCCACACCTCCACTGCCATCAGCTGGAAAAGGCTTTCTTGGGGTTTAAGGAGGCTGAAAGCAACAGCCTCAGTAATACATGCCAGTGCACATGAGCACAGTAACAGTAAGCAAAAGAAAGGAATCAAACTTTTATCTCCCACTAATGCCATGGGTGAAATCCCACATGCAGAAGTTGAAAGGGAAAAAAAAAAAGCCCAAGCTGAGAGTCATCCTTAACAAAACCTAGGAAATTTGAGTCATCTCTTTGCATCACATTTCATCACGTTAAGAAAACCAATTGAGTTACAGCATCTTCTACAGGCTGAAGATTTTCCTACCATTTCCCGAGAGAACTGAAGGCTAACAAATCCTTCAGAGAGTAAATATATCAAGAGGCAGAGAGCATGCCACAAGCAAAGCAAATTCTTTGTTATTCAAACACTACTGTTTTTGTTCTAATGAAATAAATACTTCAATAATTAGCTATGAAAAGTCTGCGACAGATCCCAGTTCTCACAATTTGCCTCTAGCCTCAGCTTCCATTCGTATTACTATCTGATTATTCCTACCACAAGTTACACTTGAGTTTTTCAATAGTTCCATAAACATGCAAAGCTCATTAGAAGAAAAATACCGTGTCTTCAAAGACATGCTGAAGTAAGTTAAAAGAAATTCAGGGGTAGAAAACTGTCCTATAAAACTAAGCACATGCTTGTTTTATAGCAATTCATTTCAGAACCCATTGCAGCAGACAAGACCAAGATCAATATCCCATCAGCAAAGATTGCCTGGGCACTTGAGGAAGGTTGTAACCCTGTGCCGCTGCTGACACATGAGCACTGTCTCGGATACTGCCTCACTCCTCTCCCACGATCTGGCGTAGGAAACCACACCCCTGTAAAAACCATCTCCAGTCAGTTAATTAACACTTTATAGAGAATCTTACAACTATTCAGCACTTCACATGCCCAGCCTAATTCTAACGCAACTGCAGGATCTATACTGTCTGTGGTTTTGGGCCCCTCACTACAAGACAGACATGGAGGTGCTAGAGCAGGTCCAAAGAAGAGCAACAAAGCTGGTGAAGGGTCTAGAGGCTGCCCAGGGAACTGGTGGAGTCACCATCCCTGGAGATGTTCAAAAAGACGTGTAGACAAGGTGCTTAGAGACATGGTTTAGTGGTGGACTTGGCAGTGCTGGGTTAATGGTTAGACTTAATCTTAAAAGTCGTTTCCAACCTAAAGAATTCTATGGTTCCATGCTGCTGCTACAACATGACCCTTTTTCTTCCTTTTGTGTATTTATTTAACTCTGTAGCTTCACTGTTAAGAAACTGCCTATCTTACTACGTTATAGCATGCATCTCGGAAGGTTCGAGTTTTCTGTTCCAGCCTTTTCCCTCACAGCTCTACCCAGCAGCATCTGAAAGTTTTAATGCAGCAGTAGCGACCCTCTGCACAGAGCCACCCCCTCCCATGCCCCTTACATTTTAAACTGAAATAGGGAAAGGAAGAAATATCCCTGCTTTGCAGATGTCCAACTGAAAGGAAAGTGAGAAGCCTTACATTTTAAGAAACAAAGAACAATAGTTAGGGAAGCGACAGGAAACTGCTTTAATTTACTATCTCCACCACTCACCAGAAGCTATGCTCAGAGGGCATGGAGCAGGGGGTTCACAGCATATTCACTGACCTGGAAAACAAGAGGAAGCATACTACGGAATAACCAGTCTGAGATACAGTTAATGTTTCCTTTCAAACAAATTGTACAAAGGGTTAATTTGTCTCTGTAATTCCATATGAGGCTTGGCGCTCCCAGGCCCAGGAGGTCTGTTTGGGAATAGCATGCAACAGCATTAGAAACCTCCACGCTATACAGACTTTTTTTGCAGGTGGCACATGCATGAGAAGAGGCACCCTGTGCCTTACATGGCCACGGCATCACAAACCCGAGCAACACCGGGGAGCTGCCCTGGGGCAGCCACATAGGCACAGCAGAGGGAGCGGGGTCTCCGTCTCTGTCCCACTGCCTGGGACGGAGCTGGTGCGAACCGCAGCTCCCAATACTCAAGAGGAGCAGCGGCTCAGACAGTTCCTCCCCAAGGGCTGGGGAGACCCAGGGTGGCCAGGAGGATTACAGCCATCCTTCCCCGGGGAACAGACCCACCAGCTATGGGCTGCCCCAGCACGTCCCAGCACAGACCAGCAGAGGAACAGCACAGCACCAGCGCAGAGCCATCCCCGCATCTGCAGCAGGAGCAGAGGCTGCAGCACAAGAGCCTTTCTCTTCCTTTCCTCCTTCAGGCTCTAGCGAAGCTACGCAGCTCCCCCTGCTGAAATCAAAGCTTATTCACTGGGATTGATTTTTTTTTTTTCAGAAGTTCCATGTCGAAGTTCAGAACTAGCTACTCTTTATTGTAGGATACAAAACAGTGCATAGTTAACGTAGTGGTTCTCAAATTATGGTCTGTGAGTGGGTCTAACGACATCGTCTCTTTTCCACATGACCCACAGAGCTGCTACTACCACACAGGTGGAATTCACCCGAACCAAACGCACGGTTTAAGTGACAGAGCTGGGGCCCAACCCAGCATTTGCTATGGAGACACCCAACAGGTTCTTTTAAAGACACAAATAAGGCAGGTCACAGGAAAGTCATCTTTAAAATGACACAATCCTTTTCTCTTTTTTTCTTTTTTAAGCAAATTTCAACCTCCGTCAAAGGTGGTTTCTGTCTCTGAGAGAAGTCAGCCTGTACCTCACATAGCATCAGCCTCCCTAGGCTAGCTCTCTGCAGTCTTACTGTGACTAGGCAAAACATGCAAAGCAAGTTGTATTTTCCTCATTAAAGAATTACATAAAGCATGAATAAAAACACATTAACTACCCCCTAGCAGGCTTCCATAGATTTTTTTTTTTTTCTCTAAACCCCCACCTTCATGAGCTATACTTTGCAAAATAGAAACTGGAATTCAGAATTGAGTTTGTTCGGAAACCTTCAGCTATGCAGATCTATTTGTGTAAGAAAGACTTCTGACATTAATTAGAAGGCAACACACTCTTAAATTATTAGTATTAAATTGCTCTGGAAAAGATACTGGAAATTCAATTTTATGAGCTCTAAAAGATGAATTTTAAAAAATCCATAACACAAGGTCATAAAGAGGAAAGTATTATCATCTCCCCTTGAAATAAAACCAAATACAACAACTTGATGATGCATTCTGAAGAGAAAAGGTAAACATTTTCCATTTGCTCGAATCATTTTTTCCATCTGTAAAGGTTTCTGTGTCCAAGCTAATAAAGTATTCAAACAGCTCCCAACTCCTTCTCAAGGTCTAAATAATCTCACTTTTGTGATTCAGAGGTAAATTCAATGTTTACAGTATTCAATTAATCTCCAGACAGCTGACAGAGTTAATAAGATCTCGGTTGGGCAAATGGGAAAAAAAAAATTAATACCAGCTACAGTTGCTTGTGTCATCAGCCTTTGCTGCAAAGATTGGGAGGTGGTTCCAGAGCAGTTTCTTACCTTGATGGCCATTTAGTCCCATGGAGTAAGCAGAAATAAGCCCAGACAGCTGAAACAGCAGCACTACTCACCCACAGCCATCCTCTCGCTGCATTTCAATGTGTGTTCATTTCAAACATCACAGAAATGTCCTAAGTTGGTGGTTTTTTAAGTGACATTTTCAACCAAGTGAAAGTGAAAATCAGCCATGGTACTTGACTTGACTATTACTCACAGTCAGTGATCATTTAAAAATGAAAATTGTGTGTTGAAATTAACACCCAAAAAATCAGCAAAGTATTTTTTTAAATCAAGCTTTTAATTGCTGACCTTTTGAAATCATGCCAATATAGAGGTTGTCTAGACCAGACAAAGGAAAGAGAAGCTGTGCATCAGGAGTGTTTGTTTTGCTGTCTGGGTTATAGCACAGAAGAGTTGATTTCAGTGACTATCCATTCCCCCATTTACAGAGCCCTGCGAGTCTGGTACAAACAGCACCCAGTGGATGTGTTCTGGTAACCTCATCCAGGTTATGAAACAAGCAGTACCTTGGGGTGTACATTTGAATAAACTTTGGGGAACAACAGCCTTTAACACACTTCCTAGTCTTCTCTCATTCCAAAACATAACGGGAGATTTTCTGCAGATTCCCCAATATTACGGGTGTAGTTATCCAAACAAATTCACAACACTGCTTCGACACCTGTCTAAACACTGATAAAGGTTTGCTAATGCAATGTTTATTCTCCATGTAACAGATATCCATCTGAAATACACTTAGAACGTCAAACAAAGCACAGACAATAGAAAACAGAGACAAATCACCATATGAAGTACCAAAATCATCTCAATCTACTGTCTGCACCAAAGTTTTGACAGTAGCAATAGAAATGTGTATGAAATTGAACCCCAACAGATTTTGTGGGTGAGAAAATGGAAAAAAAGATGATACTCAAATTGGACTTCACAATTTTTCACTTCAACCATGCTAAAAGATAAATTTATATATTTTTTTTAAACATGATCAACTACAGATGATGCTTACAACTACAGGAAGTTCTTTCAATCAAAGATCAATGACAGTGTGGGATACCTTATCAGTCTGTCTCAGCCCCTCTGCTAGATATACCGTTGTCAAACTTAATTGTGGTTACTTGAAGTGAAACAAATGCATTAAAACATGCTGCCATGTTATGTTAACAGATCTGAAGTTATATAGTGTCATTGCATTATGTTGCATCTTAAACTGATCTAATACTGTGTAATACAACATGACAAATTAGTAAACAAATGATAACAAGTCTGTCTATCTGATGTCAAGTTAGTTTGCACAGTAAGACCATTTTATATAGAAACACCTCCCCCTCTTTACTGACTGTTTAAGAGTGCTTTTCTGTATACCTCGCCAAGGTATCACCCTCGCATTTGCATTTCTGATGACCTTCTAAGTATATATCCCTATAGCAGCCCTGTAAAGCGAGTAGAATCATTTCCCATTTCATAGACAAGAGGTTAAGCATCAAAGAAAGCCTAAAGGATATATCCAAAGTCCAACAAAAAGCCTTTGTGACTATTGTTTTCCCAGCCTCTGGCCAGTCTTTAACTACAGAACAATCCTGTATTAAGTCTTAAAGATTGCAAAAATATAAAGTCACAGTAGGAAATAGTTTACTCAAAAGAATGAAAGCATCGAGAACGCAACAGTTGCTTTATTGCACATGCCACCCAGCTATGTGCACATGTCCCTGGCCTCACAAGCAGCCAACCCCACCCTTCCCATCTGAGCCAAGTCCCTGTACTGTCATGCAGGAGACAAGGTATCCAGCAGCATGGGCAAAGGCCACCAGATGCTGGAGACTGTTTAGGGATGGTATCTGTATACGCTCCTTCCATAGCTGTATCCTTCCGTAGGTATACGGTACTAGGCACTGTCCAGAAAACATAAAACAGAAAAAGGACCGCAGACTAACAGACAGAGTTTTGGCTTGATCCAACACAGCTATTCCTGGGATCCAGAGAAAGAGTCTCAGAAGGCAAACATTAAATCTAATGACAGAGAATAACTTATGCTTAGCAGTGGAGGCAATGGCATACCCTGCAAAACACAAGTGTCACGGTGACAGTAAATTCATGCTTGTAAAACAGATACTTGCTTGGTACTAAACCCCTGGTACTCAGTGCCCCTGGTCCTCATGCAGATGTGTGTCAGGGACCTCCTCTCAGCTGGCACAGGCTTTGTGCCCACAGCAGAAGGCTGCAGTTCAAGATCCACAAGAGCCCAAGCTCAGTCCCAGCTGACAGTGGCCCTCCCGAGGTGTTCCAGCAGACAGGTTTTCCCTGAGGGGTAATGGACACAGAAACAGATAACTGCCAAATCCTCTTCCCTGGCATTCCAAGAACACAGAAGAGATGCTCTGAAAACTCCCTGGAAAACCCAGAGTGGGATACGCTCCCTCCTGGAAGCAGGCTTTTGCACCGTGTTTGAACACCCTCACATCCCTGACTCTGTGTTACACTGACCTGACAGGTCTCTGAGGGGACGCAGGGGACCGAGCTGGCAGACACGGCTACAGTCAGGCTGAGGGCTGCTGTACCTTAATCTGATTATGGGTGGAAAGTAATGTGCAGGCTGAAGCTTTTGCACCGTGTTTGAACATCCCTGACTCTGTGTTACACTCACCTGACAGGTCTCTGAGGGGACACAGGGGACCGAGCTGGCAGACACGGTTACAATCAGGCTGAGGGCTGCTGTACCTTAGTCTGATTACGGGTGGAAAATAATGTGCAGGTTGTGTGAGGCACAGACTGCCCTCTGACTCCTCCGGTGCAGGGCTGAGCCGCAGCATAGCCGCGTTTTGACAGACGGATGCACTGCTTGCAGGTAAGCACGTTGTAAGTGGTACAAGCAGAGTCCCACTGAGCGTGGGAATCGATCCCGTTCTCCCTTCCTTTTACCTCTTTGCTTGTAGCTGTCAGTTTTCTTCCATCTCCATTTTCTGCTGAGACAGTCAGAAGAGTTAAATCAGTACACAGGATGAGGAGACAAAGGCCAATTACCGTAATTCCCACTAGAAGCCAGGTAAGGAGACGTAGAGCCTAACAATGAAGAAAAAGAGATTAAAAAGAAAAGCAATCTCCCCAAACTGGATGAATGCCATGCTGCAGAAGGCCAAAACAAGTGCTTGAAGCTGCTTTTCAAATCCACAGGTGGCTGTTATCTCAAAACAGTGCTTTGAGAACAGAAAAGATTCTCCACAAATTATTACATTGATTTCAGGTGAGATCCTCCTGGCAGACCCCTGAGAAGCTGTTACACCCCACAGCAAAGCCAGCCTCCCAAGTGCAAGAGGAGAAAGCCAAGTACTCTCCAACCCAGCTGTGAGCAGGACTCGCACACCAGCAACTTTTGGCACCTACCTCACTCCATGCCAAACTCAGATTGAAATTCAAAATCCAGCTCCTCAGTGGATTGGAAACAAAAGCGGGAAGAGAGAGGGAAGAGACAGTCGGGCAAGAACTTGCACTACTGGAAAATCATCAGTCTGCCTTGAAATCTGAGCAAAATAGTTTCTCCAGCTCAAGGACATGCTTGGTGGCTGCTGTCAGATGGCTCTGATGCCCGGCACACATGAATGTTGGCAAATTGAAGCCGTTGAGTTGATAAGCGTCGGTATGTAAGGAGAATGCTGCATGTTTCACAGCCAAAAGGCAGCTCTAAGGCAAGTTCAGTCTCACCGTTCCATTTTCATCTGGACTGGAGCTTTGGTCTGGCTTCATCCAACGACTCGTGATCAGCATCTTTAAAACTCAATTAGAAACAAAGATAAAGCTGTATGATAAGCACAGACACCCTCAAAGCTGCAGTCTTCTCTATTTGCTTTTTTTCAGATAACAGTTTGGTTGCTCAATCTTGCAGGTCTTTGAAGACTTCAGGTCACAGAGAACAACTGTAGCAGACAAAGTTTTGGCAGTTTATAATTGTCTGTTAGGGTTTCTATTACAGATAATTATGAAATTCTCTTTTACAGTTCAAATAATTAACACAACTTCTTTCATCCATTAATGTCACCGATACTCTGGCCTCAGCCCTGCAAGGGTGTCCTCGTGGACACGGAGAAGCAGAGGAAATCAGAAGGGTCCTGTTATCTTTTAAATGCCTTGCAAAAATCTCTAAGACTCCTGTTACTTTCATCACTGTGTCTTCCTTACTGCTTTGGGTCCAGGCCAAGACAGCAATTAAGTGCACACTGCTATTTGAAAGCATAGGAGTAACCCGACTGAAATGAAACAAAACAACCAATTTAGTAAGTATAAAAGCAGGGTTGTATCTTGTACACAGCTACATTTCATTTCAGTGTAGAGAAACTGATTTTCATTTCCTACAGATCAAATAGCTTCAAACTCCGGAAAAGTCTGAAGTCCAAATCCAGTAACGAACGGCAAGTGGAGATTTCTTTTTTGTTTCTGTGGAAGCAATTCTCTCAGTTTTCTTTGTAAAACTGGCTAAACTCAGACTTTTCTACTGGAAGACTACTTCACATCCATAGATACCATAGCCTAAGGACAAGCACTGTTCTGTGTTGGGCGGCCATGACGATCCATTAAATGAAGCAACTATATTGGGAAAATATGTCTGCAATTTTATTAGCTGTTCTGAGGCAGACATGATCATCTGAGGCTAGAAGATTTATACAGCCAGTATATTTTATTACATCAACTGCTGGAACTGGGGGGGGAAAAAAAAAAAAACACACCAACAGACAGGCTCTCAGACACACAAGCCATGAAGACTGTTGTCTCCGTTACAGCAGTCAGTCTAATAAAATATATTACCTCTTACTACAAAACTTCCTCCTCTGTAATTTTAGTCATTGTTAATGCAGAAACTTTCAAAGTGACTCATGCTATTTTAAAAAAAAAATTCTTTTCTTGTTGCCCAGAGGAGAAGTCGCACCTCAGCTACACAAGAACCCCAGTACAGAAGAGGCTTCTGGAGCACATTGGCCAGTGAAGCCTGGCCCTGACTCACTGATCACACCGTCACTGCTGCCTCCAGCGCATCAGAGGGAGGGTGCCATCGCCTCCAGGCTGGCGTGATTAGCACAAGGCTACTGTTATTCCTCTGACTCTCCACATCTCAGTCCCTGCCACCAGAAAAACATGTGAATATACTATTGACTTCAAGAGAGCTACACCTGAGTTCCTCTCTCATTGCAATCCCTGAATTTTTTCTTTATACCTTCCTATCCTTCCACTGATGGGAGATGAGTATCTTGCTCAGCTGCATCGAAGGTTCACTTGAAAATGCCCTCTGTGACCTTGATGCAGATTTAATCTGTCATTGTACATTCGGTTTAGCTCCAGTCTTGCCTTTTTGCAGTCCTGTCCTAAAAAAGTCAACTAGATATCTTTTCATTCACTTGCAACATATTGAGTGACCTTGGCAATAGTCTAATCTATCTTGGCAGATTCAAGATAGAGAAAACAAGCAATAGAGACAGACCTGCTGGGTTCTGCTATTGATCAGCAGCTTGAGTGAAAGCTCATTATGAGCAAAAGGAACGTGTCAGGTACAAGTTCTCCTACAGAGCAGCAGCAAGTGAGATGAAGAAACTCCTAACCAAAGAAAGGGTGGTTGTGCTTGTGCTTTTGCAGGGGGGAGGTATGGCCATGGGAAGGAAGGAAAGGGCAAGATGAGAAAGAAGGAGCAGACCGTCCTTCATGCCTACTGAGGCTGTGCATTAGGAACTCCCCATTAAATAAACTGTAAGTTTACTTAGCTAAAAAAGTACAAAATGTTTATTTTCAAATTAGCAAGGTCACGTTGTCAAACTTACACCAAAAAAAGGCCAAACTCTTAAGACAATACTGTTCTAGTGTGTGTGTATATATATACACTAAGATAATACTGTAAGGGCAGAGCAAGTCCGAGAGT
>NW_010140993.1:0-405 GCF_000699245.1 Pterocles gutturalis
GGGGAGGGGACCGGCCCCCCCACAGCCCCCCAGGACCCACCAGCACCACGGTACCTGGCTCTTCTCGCAGCACATACCTGGGTGGTGGCTGCATTGAAGGAGATGGCCAGCAGCGAGCAAAGCCCCAGGCCAGAGGCCACGGAGAGAGCCACAAGCAGGACCCCGGCCAGGCCCACGGCCCCTTGGGACTTGGAGCAGTCCCAGCGCAGCATGGTGACACAGGCATAGGCCAGCTGGAAGAGGGCAGCACGTTAGTGGGGATGGGGAGATCAAGGGAGGGATGGCGGGGGACGGAGAGAGAGGGCACACACACCATGAGGAGGTAGCCCCCAGCCACCCGGATGGCACTGACGTCAGAGAAGGACTTCATTATGTCATTGAGCGTGGTGGTGGAGAAAGCGTGGA
>NW_010140993.1:485-1373 GCF_000699245.1 Pterocles gutturalis
CCACTGCTCACCAGTACATCCCCCCAGAGCCACCCAGGGTGTCAGCATCGCCACTGGGGGTCCCTCGACACCCACAGGACAGCAGTGCCAGGACCCACAGCCACATGAAAACCTGGGTGCAGGGGTATGCCATGCACAGGCTCACCCCTGCCCAGCCCCACAGCGGGGCTGTTCCCGGTGCCCACCTCCACGAATTTCCTCTGCCAGGCCTCTAGGATGGCACCCGCCTTCTCCTCGGTCCAGCTGATGTCGTGGATCTCGTAATCGTCCTTGAAGTGCTCAAAGAGCTGCCGGGGGCTCATGAGGAGGAACATGGTCTGCAGGGCCTCAGCGCTGGGGGACAGGCACGCACCTCGCTGGGACCAGCTGCGGTGTCCCAGGATGCAGGAATGGGTCCGTCCCCCACCCCACAGCTCGCAGCCCCACCACGGACACCCAGGAGAGGACCCAGGCATCCTGCCCCCTGTTCCCTCCCTTGCTCCAAAGCATCACTTCACTCGCCAGCCCCATACGCTCGCCAGCCTCACACTCTCTCCCAGCCAGCCCCACAGCCCCTCTTGCAACCAAGGGCAGGTTCCCATGGGCACTGGATGAGGATGAGGGGATCCTGCCCCAAATCATACTGGGGTGAGTGCCCCTGTGCCATGCCTGGGGACGCCCGCACTGTTGCGACTCTCACCGTAGCAGCTTGCCCTGGGAGTCTTTGGTTGTGCCACCTAAAATCAGCTCCTCCTGCCAGCGCATGAACTTCCTGGAGAAGCCGTGGCAGCCCCCCGAGAGCTCGGCCGCGATGTCGGGGCTCTGCAGGCAGAGGGGAGGTGTCAGGGATGCAGGACCGTGGGGTTGGCTGGAGAGCAGCAAGACCCCGCACACCTCCCAGTCCCCATG
>NW_010140993.1:1421-2551 GCF_000699245.1 Pterocles gutturalis
GGGCCACTGGACATCCTGGGGGTCCAGGCAGGGCCTCTCCATGTAAGCCTGCCCCACCTCTGCCTTGTCCAGCAGCTCTTTGAAGCCTTCCAGCGACGTGAATTGCCCCAGCTCCTCCATCAGCTGCAGAGGATCCAGGTTGCTCCACTGGATGTCCGGACGGCCCCTGGGGAGAGAGAGGCATCAGGGTGATGGGGGATGCTAAAACCCACATGTGGTACCACCACCACCACCACTCCATCCCATGTGTGTCCCAGGGGTGCCCTCAAAAGCAGGGCACAGGGATGCAGAGGAGCAGCATCAGTCCCCAGTTCATCCCTTACTACTTCCCGGGGCCGCCTGCAGCATCCCCCGTGCCCCGCACGGCGCAGCGGGCCATGCCCGAGTCAAGTAGCGTGCCTGATCCTGTTAGGCTGGGACAAAGCGGGGGGAGCCAGCCCCATCGCCCAGCCGGGCTTTGTGCGAGCAGTCAGGCCGATTACTGCCCGCAGGCTAACATCTTGATAGAGGGGAGCAGGCACGCAAGGGCTCCCGGCATCGCCTCCCACCCAGCCCTTCCTGCCGTTTGCTTCCCAAGCCACAGGTTTTTGGGCTTGGTGGGAGGTTTTGGGGGCTCAGGATGGTGCTGGGAGCTGGGAGCCCACCAGCAGGACCCCACAGGACTTGGGTGCTCAGGAAAAGGGAAAGGGCTCTTCTTTCACCCGTGGATGCTCCACACCAGACCTCCATCCATCCCAGCCCGGGCTGCTGGGGGCCAGCTCCCAGCCTCACTCGGCTTCTTTTTTAAGACAGAAAGGACACACAAAAAAGCCAGTAACCCAGCCCAGCACTCCAAAGAGGGGAAGAAAAAGCCCCGAGCGAGTGTGGGCTCTGGGGAGAAACGCAGCCTAATAATTCATGAAGGCTGGCTGGGCCAGAGCCGGCCGCTCGCGATTCCCACATACCAACCAGAGCTGCTGCTGCTTCCAAAGAGAGCCCCTTTTATCTGCTTTCGCTTGCTTCGCTGAGCCAGGGCAAATCCTTTTGTCTTTCCATAGATTGCTGCTCTTTGTTCTTCCAGCTCCCGCCCTGCTCACCCCTCGGAGTTAAAAAGGGGGACGAGTCCCCAAGGGCTGGCTGGGGCTCCGCTG
>NW_010140993.1:2728-3052 GCF_000699245.1 Pterocles gutturalis
GGGCTGGCAGGGGGAGAACCTGAGGTTTTGGGGGGGCAAAGCTGGTCCCCCAGTCCTGTGCGGGGATGCTGCAGCCCCTTCCCCCTCCTCCCGTCCGGCAGCAGCCTGAATAAGGCCACTATTTCATCTGTTTGGCAAGGGGCAGCTTTCAGAGCAGCATTAGCATGAGAAAGCGCAGGGCTTCGTTTGCTGACAATGCACAAGCCTCCCCGGCTCTCCCAGACAAACACACGCGTAAACAGAAGGAATGTCGGGGGGAGCTCCCGTCACCCAGCCTGGGGTCCCCAGCCCCACCAGCGAAACGCAGAGAGCTGGCTGGGAGTC
>NW_010140993.1:3139-5037 GCF_000699245.1 Pterocles gutturalis
GGGGGGAGCAGCCTGCAGGGACCTCCCTGTGGCACGGCCTCTGTCCCTGCGTCCCCATCCCTGGATGGTGTGACGGCATGGCATGGCAGGGACGGGCCGCTCCCGCCTCTGGGGACCACCGAGGTCAGGCAGAGGAGGACAGGAACCCGTCCCTGGGTGCTGACCCAGCAGGATGGGCAATGGTGCTGGGACCATCCTGGGGCTGAGCGGGACAATCAGCAACACTGAGGGACCTTGGGGCAGCAGGGCCAAGCTGCATGGGGAGGCCAAGCACAGCCCCTCTGCAGCACCCTCCCCGCCAGTCTCTGCTCCCACCCGCAGCCCCCCGTGCTCCAGGACAGCCCCCTGACTCACGGGAGGTAGGCTGAGCCTCCCTGCAGCTTGGAGCCTTCCCAGAAGCAGTCCAGTGGCGTCAGGATCACACAGGGGAACAGCTTCTCTATCATCTGTGGCAGGAAGAGATGTGAGGTGGTCAGCATGGATGGATCAGCCCCCAGTCTGGCTCCCCCACCCCCAGCCCTCCTGGGCTGCCCAAACCCGCGCCCTCCCGCACTGGCAGTGCCTTTGCAGTGCCACACACCCATCTGCAGCCCAGTGCACTCACCACAGCCCATCCGCTGCCTGTTTTTTGGGAAACCAATCTCCCCTGGGGGGCTCCCTGGGGGCCGTGCCATGCCCAACACTCACCCTCTCGATCATGCCATTCTCGATGATGGGGACACCCGACTTGTAGCAGATCTTATTCAAATCCCACGATCTGGAAAGGCAGAAGGAGGAGCTGAGGACAAGCATCATCCCACAGGGGACACAGCAAAGGGTGTGGGGGACACAGATGGCATGGCGGGGGTCCTCGTCCCCCACATCTGGAGCTGGACTCACTTTCCGTAGAGTGAGACTTGGACTTTGCTGGCGGCCAGGGCTGCCTCGAGGTGGAGCTGCAGGGCCTCCTGCGTCAGGATGTTCTCCCCATCCCGCTTCGGGGTCTGGATCAACATCTGGGAAGTGTAGACGGACTCCTCACCCAGCTTCTCCTTGGTGTAGCGCAGCTCCTGGCTCACCCGGCTGCCTGCTGCGGAGGCGACCGCGACATGCCTTGTCAGTGCCAAAGCTGGCAGAGCCCCCATCCCACCAACACCTGTCCTGCCCGTCAGGATGCCCAGGGAAGGGGAGAGAGAGGAGCGAGGCCCCGCGGCATCAAACGGTGCTACGTTAACCGGGAGAGGCTTCGTGCCATGGAGTTCCCCAACTTATGCATCCTCTGGATGCTCACACCCAGGGGACCCAAGCAGGGAGCACCCCAGTCCACACTGGACCAGGTATCCCCCTCCCCACCAACACAGACTTTTCCAGCCCCAGAACAGCTCACTGGCTTTGCTTTCCTTGGAAAAACCCCATGGATGGATGTCCGGCAAAGGAGATGGGACGCATCCTGCCTGCTCCCAGCCGCGCACTGCAGTGGGTGCCACAGACGCCCAACACAACCGGCCTCCCATGCAGCGAGTGAAACTGGGGACATCCCGCCCCATCCCTGCCCATCTTCTCCCTGGCATCCCAAGTCGGGCAGCATTTCAGACAGAGGTTTGGTGTAGGGAGAGGTGGCACCCCAAAGCCCCCATGGGTACAGGCTGCCCCAGAGGGGGTTTGGGGACAGGGGAGGGGTACAGCACTGGGGAGCTCCGCAGGGACCCCCCTCTCGTCCTGGTGAGGCTCCGGGATGCGTTTCTGATGGCAGTGGGGGAGCTCCCCACATGGCAGGGATGAGGTTTCCAGGAAAAGCTCCAGACTTTATTTGCAGCTGCCTCCATGTGGAAGAGAAAACCCCCCCCACCAGCGTGACTGAGGCTGCGATCAAACCCTGCGTGGCCCTTCGCATGGCAGAGCAGCATCCCAGGGACAGC
>NW_010140994.1:0-45855 GCF_000699245.1 Pterocles gutturalis
AGGTTGGATATTAGGTGGAAATTTTTCACCAGAGGCTGGTGAGGCAGTGGCCCAGGTTGCCCAGAGAAACTGTGGATGCACCATCCCTGGAGGTGTTCAAGGGATGGGGCCCTGGGCAGCCTGCTCCAGTGGTTGGCAACCCTGCCCACAGCAGGGGGGTTGAAACTAGATGATCTTTAAGGTCCTTTTCAACCCAGGCCATTCTATGATTCTGTTAAATAACAGAGAGACACCCTGCCACTGACTTCTGAAATGTTTAACCACCAAGGGCACCTACCAGTTCACCCTCCACCTGTGCGAAACACTTGCTATATTCTGATAGTCTTAGTGAACAAATTGAAAAGAATCAGGATTTTTTTTTTCAGTGCTTTTAAAACACCCTGTTTCAGTAAAGTGTGTAGGCAAGAAGTTAAGAAGTTAACCGAGTAGGAATTTTGTAAAGCCCTTTTGAAGCCCTTCGCAGAATAGGCACAAGCTGCTGGACTGGGGCTTAGAAAGATAAGAAATATATTTCAGCAAAATCTGGTTAGAAACACATGATTGCAAAATTTTCATTTATTTTTGCTTATGCACACTAAATGAACTTTATGCACTTGTATCATGAACCACAGCACCATCAAAGGCATAGGTTTGTCAAAAAATGATGGTTTATTTCTGTATTATCACCCAGAATATTTCTGGTGTTTCAAACCACCCTGCACTGCTGCCTGACTTGTCCATTCAAGTGCTTCTATACTTGGGGGGGCTTGCAGTAAAGACACCATTCTCCTATACATTTGTACATATATATGCACATCCCTTGATATATACTTATTTATTTATATAGAAAAAACCTTCAAATTTCCTGAAAAATACAAACCCGAGTCATCCTTGCTACCTGCTTGTCTTCATCCCTGGGAAATTAACTGTATTTTATTGCTATTATGTATTGTTCTGTTCCTTTACCCAAGCATCTATTTCTACCTGTCAGACTACACCATAAAGACAAGAAAATCTATAAAGCGATTGTTACAGTAACAGATGGAAAGGTAAAACAACGAAATGAAAAACGAAACATGGTGAAAACAATAAGGCAGCAAATAACCCACTGGAAAGGGGGCTGCAGAGCTGCTGAAGGACGCACACATCTGGCTTCAGCCAGGCTAGGATGTTGTGCCCATCTCAAAGGTAAGCTGGAGAGAACAGGTGCCTTCAAATGCTGAGTGTTTGTAAAAGGCAAAAGGGGGTGGCAGTGTGTTGCTGAGTGGAAGAAGTATTCCCATAGGTCTTCACAACCGTAAACTTCATTTTTTTAAGTTCTCCTTTTTTGTTGTTGTTTTCCCCAAAATATATTTATCATTGCAAACATAAACATACCTAAATTCCGAGCAAAAAAAAGAAATCCATGTGAGGCAACCACTTGCATGTATTGAATTAAACCTGGGGTGAACGGGCTGAAAAGGAGAGAACAGTGAACTCTACCCAGGAAGAGAGAAAGGTTCAAAGGCTTGACGAAGCGTACCTGTGCTGAGCTGACAGCACCAGGCAACTATATGGCTACCTTCAGCTTTACAGGGCACTTTGTTGCAGGAGCTGCACGCATTTTATCTGAGGTTCCCCTTTCATCATTCAGCTTTGTGCTCCCTCACTTTGGAGACAAGGACACTGGGAGGCGTTTGGCTGGTTTTGACATTGTGAAATCCAGCCAGAGGGAAGTCCTTTTGCTCCAGAAGAGCGTTCCTCCTCCCGCACACGAGCGGCGAGCACAGGATGCGAATCCTTGGATCTGGTATTTGACCACAGCAGTCTCATGGAACTTATTGTTGGTTTTGCCTCACATGCAGACAAGAGGAGAGCCAAACCTTTGTGGAAACCCATATGCTCAAGAAAAAGAAAGTATGCCTCCTGAAAATACCATGCCATCGGTTGCAGCCAATATACACTCATGTTAATTCATCTGTCATCACAGAGCCAAATCCAAACTCTGCTCACCTTCTTCATGTGATTTGTCCAATATAAGAGTTGTAACCAGAGACAGAAAACACATCATTCCAAATCACATAAAACCATACCCAAATCCAGAGAAATTATTTCTGAAAATTGCATAAATGCATCTTTTTTAAAAACGGGTTCGCTTCAAAGACAGACTGCTACCCAACTTACAGACAGTTATATAAGCTTTTGCTTCTCCCTTACAAATTTTCTACCAGAGTTTCTGAAAAAGCTGGTATTTATATGAGTGGTCCTGCACCACTGGTACTTCTTACACTAGCATCACAAATATCGGTCTTCCTTTTCCTGTTGTCTTCTTTACAGATAGTTTGCACTCTGACATTCTAAAAGCGCCCAGTGAAGTAATGGCACCTGGTTCTAAAGAACTGCTCAAATGGGCTAAGAAGTGTATGTTCAGCTGTAGAAAGCAAAAGGCCTTTTCAAATTTACCATGATTAAGCATCTAAGAAAATGTTTTTCATTGTTAGGGAACACCTTCATAAACAGACTCAAAGGAAGTCCACACACAGCTGTTCAGAAGGAGGTGCTATCCAAACGGATGTGGTACAGCAGTCCATGGTCATTGAAAAGAATACAGGATGGGCTTTAAAAAGGAAGGGAGGAGTACGAACAAAGACATTTTATCTCTCCTGTCTCTACTTCCAGCTGAATAGCTGTGGCTTGCAACAAGTACTATTCCGTTCTGCATTCCACAGGAAAAGAGAAGGAGGAAAAATGAACACTTTGAGCCAAACCACGTCTTGAATTTTTCCCTGAACATGACCCTATGCAAAACATACAGTGATGGTGAAGCCAACAAGACATATGGGAATAGAATAAAGGAGAGAGCAAATGGCACTCACATTAGAAAATACTTGAAATTACAAATTGATGTTACATGGCTGCAACATGTCAAGCATGCTCCTTTACAGCTAGGGCTTCCCAGGAACTAGGAGCAAGCTCTTGTCTGAAGATTAATACAGCTTCCCAGCACACACCGTGCACTTTATAGTCACTGCAACTCAAGGCTTGATGAAAGGCTTTCTGGGAACAGCAAAAGGATAATATTGGGGCTTTTTTTTGTTTTCTTTTTTTTTTTTCCTCCAAGCATTAGATAACAATGAAATATAGCAGAGCTTGCATTCCTAGATAAAAGCATTTCTAAATTTTGAACATTAAGTGATAGTAATACCACACATTTTACATCGTGCTTACCATTCTGAGAGATTCTAAAATCCTTTACAGATGAAAATATTTGACAGAGAGATCCTGGCTTCTTCCATTTCAGTTGGGGCATAGGTATCACAGTCAGGTGTTACTTCAGTCATTAATGAAATTTTGCCATAAAATTGCCAGATTTGTTGCGTGCAAGCTGCAGAACTAAAGACAGATCAGGCAATGTACTAACAATCAGGGCTGCAGGTCACATTCCCAGGGAAGGCTAGCTATGTTTTTCATTTCAGCTGCCAAGCTTATTTTTTAATGCTCTTTAGCATGGTCCAGAAACCTGACAAAGCAAATAAAACAGAAGGAAAAAAAAATGGGGTCCTGTAATATAATTTTTTTTTTTATTCTAATAAAATAGAAGGTTGAGTCTGGGGTTGGGGACGTGATGGTGGAGAAGATGGTCACTCTAGTGGCATCTCTATTTTGAGACCGAAGGTAGTAGGTAGATGCAGGTTCAATTCTTCCTTTGCCTGTAGGGTTTTAAATCCAGTATCTCTGAGATGAGTGCTTTAATTCGGCACATCAGTGTCTTCTGAAAGTGTGCTGAACTCAATGCTCTCAGACTCAAACCTCAATAGCACTCACTGAAATGGAGTCAACGAGAGAATGGATGCACGGGTTGGTGGTGATGACAATCATTGGGGATGAAAGGATAACTGAGAGATGGGGTCTAGCTCGTGTTCCAAAAATACACAGCAAAAGGAGAAACTGAAAGTAGTCCAGATTACCTCTGATCCTCACGTGAGAGAGAAATAAGAAGTTAAACTTTAAAATTTCACCAGGCAAAAAGAGAGCTGAATTTGAGTGTGGCCCCCTGTTTAATTTTCACATGTAAGTATTAGGTGACTTGGTAGCAGGAAACCAAAGCCATCACCTCCTCCTTCTCCAGCAGATTGCAAACATGGCCCTGTACAGTTTTACTTACAGCCAAAACCATACAGTGAATTCACCTTGAACTTTAATTCCAGCCTCACACAGACCAACACAAAATGCAGTATCGAGGCATACACGAATTTCACCAGCTCAGCACAACAGAACAGTTAAATTAATCTCTGCAAGTTTAGACCCTTTTGCCCATTTTCACAGCTCCCAAAATATCACTAACACTTCTAAATATTTCATACTGGCACATCTGAAAAGACTTTGCTGGGGTTTCAAGTCTCTGCTGGGTTTTCAAGGAAAACCTGAACTAGATTAAAGTATACATTAACCCTAGAACAGCAAGTTAAACCTAATTTTGGCACAAATACCTCAAGGGTATTACAATTTTGGCTAGTACAACACAGATAACTCCTCCTCCACATAACATCATTCACTGTGATGGCATGGTTATCCCAGAGAGCAAAACCAGAGGAGCACAGTTCACAGCATTGCTAGTCTAGCCAGACAAATCTGGGCACTCTCATGGGCTAGTCCAGTCCAAGCCCAGCCACAAATTCCAGTTTGCGTAGAGCTCTCAATGACCTCCAGCCCACTGGGATCAGGAAACCTTTCTTTTCAGGTTTATTTACTTACTGGTTTTTCTTCTGGGCTCCCATTGGGCACCTCCACAACTCTGAGGTCAGGGTCCACCTGTACCCTCACCCTTGTGACAAACTGGATGACTGATGAACTGTCCTGAGAAGTAAAAAGAGGAAGATTGGATTTGAGGGTGAAAAGAAAAAAAAAAAAAGGCAGCAGAAAAACCCCAAACAAAAACATCAAACATTTGCCAGGGTAATAAACACATCCAGACGATGGCTAATGGAAGTTGGCTTGAGAGTTAAGTCCTATCCTGGTTAAAACCCTGCTTTGAAAAAATACACCACATGCTCATAAGAGACAGACAAAACCAAGCACATTATCTCAGATTAAAGCAAAATCAGGTATGTTGGACATTAAACACATCATTTGTATCTGGCCTGTTAACATTTCCCACATTTACTGCAAAAGCAAAAGACAGAACATTGCCAATCAACACAGGCAGGCTCAATATTAACCATCAAAGGAAAGTTCCTCTTTGTTTTTCAAGTGAAGGGAAGAAAAATTATATATGAAACCTGGGATAAGTTCAAGTATGTCCCAAGTTGAATACTTCTTAATTATTTGAATCTGTACACTGCAAATATCTTAAATATTCAATATACACCTCCCCTTATTAATAGATATTTCTCCGACATTTTACACAGTGCGTTTTAACAGGCACGTTTCCAATAAGCTGAAATTTCAACTCATGGGTTAGTCACTTGTATGCTGTTCGCCTTGGGGAGGGCAGAGGTGATAAGTAGCAAACGGCATGTATTGGTGATCCTGACCCAAAGGCATGTGTAAGCGCTGTGTTTCTTTTAAAGGAGTGTTACTAACTTTTGGCCTTGCCTCTATTTGCTGTTTTCAAATATGAACAAACATTATCAGACTGGTTGGTTTCAGCTGGAAAAACTATTAACTGCTTTAGGAACTGCTTTCTAATAAGGGCTCTCTTCAATGCTTTTAATCTAGCAGCTATCAAAGACAGGTTTATTTTAGTAGCTCATGTTATCAGCTTTCTCCTCTGATTATCTTATACACTCATATCTTACAGCATCTTGCCACAATTACACACTCAGCATTTTTTTTTTAATTAAAGGAAAACAGGGCAAAATGCAGTAAATCACCAGAAATGTAAAAGATTTTCTGTCTGTGGCTTCAGAAGAGACAGGAATTAACTTGCAACCATGTTTCTTGTCACAAATGTCAAGCTCAGCATTAATATGATTGTGATGTATCTTCTTTGAATAATAATCATTTGAAGTAAAAAAAATTACAAAAAACTGCCACGTCTCTGTTTACACGGAAGGAATGATAAGTCGGTCACAGTTTACATACACTTACTCTACTTTTCATTTTTCAGAGTGAAAACTTTCTGAAATCAATTCAACTTTCCAAAGTCTCTAGCCTTAACATCATGCATACAATTAGGGGCCTCATTTGTTGTTTCTCAGTGTATAAATTTCTGAACTTAATTTATTTCTGTCTTAATGGGTAATGGGTAGGAACGAGGATTAACACCTCCATACATGCTGTTGATAAATAGATCTGTTTTCTATGACACCATGATTTTTTTTATAACACACTAGTAAAGAGAGGAAGGAACGCAAGTTTTGAGTCTGTTGGTACACATAAGCATACTTAAATTGGTATTTAAGACAGACTACAAAGGAAGCACATACCTTCTTCAGTATCTCAGTATTCAGCAGCGTGTAGATGCTTATATCACAGGACTCCGATTTGGCTAGTGAGCTTAAGTTGCAGCGAATAATTAAGCAGGACCTGCCTGGTCTTTCACAGTCCTACAGGAAATATGGAAAAAGCTCTTAGGCAAAGGAGGAAAAAAATTCGGTGACAAATTGTGCGACAGCAAACACACCAGCTGACTAGGGTACATAGTAAACTGTTAAAATACAGCGCTCATGCATTGAAATAGCAGCAACTTGCAAGACCCGAAGACAGCTAGATACAGAGACCTTGCATGACAGCAAACCAGGGAAAATTCAGCCCTCTGCAGAGCTGCTGAGCCAGGCAAGCACCCAGGGCTGGGGGAAGCGAGGCCACTGCACTTCCTGAAACTTCCTTTCCTATTATCTGTTTAGAAATCTGATAATTAAAATACCTATACATCAGTACGAGTCTACATGCACCAAACAGTTGCTTTATAACGAACTATTTGCTTGAGTTCTTCATGCTGAGCCATGCAAAATCTTTTGTAAGACACTCCGTACGTTCAAGCTTGTCATAGGTGGACTTTCTTACCAATACTTTTCTGCCAGACTTTGTGAAAAACGCAAATATTGTGTGGAAAATGTTTTCATTCCCTTGAGGAACAATGCATGGGCTGGGGTTTCTGTGAAAAGAACAGCTTCCTTTGTCTTGACCAACCTGCAAGCACAATTAAAATAACAATTACTACTCTGAATAAAAATAAATGACACAGGAAGGTGGGATTAGCCCATCCTCAGAAGGCACCTACAGGTGAACTGGATGTCTAGATTCCTATCAAGAGTCAAGAGAGAAATAAGCATTTCAGGAGTCAAATAATCCCAAGGAAAATATCTAAAATAATTCAGAGGAACCATGCTCTGGAAATGCTTGTCTCTCTTGACTGAATAGGATACGAACATATCTAACCCAGCTGATATTAAGTGCTTGTGTTCTACATGTCTGGCGATAGAAAGAGAGGGGAAAAACCTCAGCAAAAGATATAAATCACCACACAGCATTTTAAGTCAATTGTGTTATCCCATGTATTACCTTTTTTGTAAATGTATTATTCAGTGCTCGTTTGTTTCGCGGTTTGTATCAGAACTAATGAGATAAATTAAATCTTTGTGTAAAAGCACAACCCTAGACACCAAATCTAGTCTCTTACCTCTAGCATAAATAGTACAAATCTAAACTTTTTTGTTTCATTAGTTTATTCACTCGCCAGAAAAGTAGATGCTTTAAGCAAGTGAAATGTGCCAAGGTTGGATAAAGTGATCTTCAGCCAAGATAATCTTGCACTAGAAAACCCTTCTTACTTTTTGCAGTTTATGAATATTCACTGAAGAATACCTATTGGAATGTAATACAAACTACGACAACAAACTATCAACAAATTCCTCATGCTAACATCTGTAAAACCTGTGAGAGGCAGATTTTCCCACAAGCCACCAAGTGACATTCTTACACATCCTGCTGTTGACCTCCCCACATCCTCTACTCTGAGAGAATGAACACATGTACTTAGAGGAAGAAAAAAAGTTGTTATAGATATGAAATTACTGCATGCTCTGAGACTGATTCTGCATTAACAGTTTTTAGCTGAGTTAGCCAAAGTATTGCCAAAAAAATGAAACAAAACCTAAAGGACTATCTAGAGCTTAAATGCTGTTTTTCCAGAGAAGTGATGCCTATGTCTCTTGGTAAGATATACTGTTCCTGCTTCACTGGCCCACGAGCTCTTCATAATCTGTTCTTTGAAGTACGTATTCATAACCTGTCTTTACATAATCTGTCCTTACATTTCCAGCAGATACAGGCACAGGTAGCTACCCACAGTTTACAGTCTCCTTGGGATCAACTGAAAATTAAGACTAAGATGGTTTCCATTTGTCCAGATCACCCGGAATGAGTTTTTATTATTTATTGTATGTAAGAGATTCACAAAGCACACTGACATTTATTTTCTTTGAACTTTCACATGGGAATTAGATCCAGATCAACCAGAAGGTTTATGTTAAATCCAGAACAGCAGAGTCAAGATCTATTCAGTACCTGCTCTTTCTTCCTAAAAGTTTGAATTACCAGACGTTTGAACAGATGTCATTAGATTCATGCAAGAGGTACAGAAAGGACAGTATGAGCTTCTGCACTATCCCAGCTTTTGGCACACTCTTTAAATAGTCCTGCATTACATCTGTACAAACAGGGTGTAAGAACAAACCAAAGCAGAAACATCTCACAAGACTAAAAGGAATTACCTGGCACAAAGCAACATAAATCTGATCCTTTCTTCTCTAAATGATTATCTTTCCTAAAACTGAAGCTTGGCTACATCTTGTCCTTTTAAAAACACTTAAACTGAACAGAGAAAGGCACCTCCAAAGGACTAACTCTGAATTTGGAAACACCCTTTCTTTTCTGAGAACTTTGCGGCAATGCTACACAAGGCAGCTAGTAAATTCAATGTCTCGGCCCGTGTTATGAGGGACACACAAAAAGACCAAGCACCTCCTGTCACCTGTGCTGCTCTGGAACAGTTCAGCATGTCACCTACAGCCTGGTTTAGTAGCCAAAGGCAGATGCCACCTTGTAGAAGGAGAAGGCAGACACCACTACTTGTCCTGCAGAATTTGGGGGAATTCAATCTGGCAGAAATTAGGATTTCCAGTGGGCAGGAAAGGATGCAAGGCAGATGAGTTTTAGCTGAACATCCAAAATTTAAGGGACTGAAAACCACTACTCACTCATGAACATGTATATAAGCATATTCTCCTATAGCATTCAACCTGACAGCATATACATACAACCTTCATAAACATGAAGAGATACAAGCCAGAACATTTGTACTACACAGACTGTAAACAGCACCTTGCATAACAGGCCTCGTAAGGTCACCATAACTTTGCAAAGTCTAGTAGTATTACTCATCTATCTTCATGCAGAAAATCAGAATATCCCAGATGCTGCCTTCCCCACCCACAAATGGCCACATGTTCAGAGACAGGTTAGTCTCCAGCTTTGTTCATTTATTGGAAGTTGCTGTCCTGTTAAAGGGGCCATAAACACACTTGAGAGACAAAATTCAAATAAGCCAGCCTATACAATGGGTTACTCTACCAACTTTTTGTTGTCAGCACAAACCACTAAGCTTCTCAGAGACAAGACGTAACCACTGGAGAAAGCATGTGCATAACTTCATGCTTTAAAAATGCTGTATCTGCAACAAGGAAGAAATTCCCACAGCATGACTTTAGTGGACGCCGAATATTTGAAAAGTCTTACGGAGCAGGGGCATAAAGCAGCAACAATTTTTAACCATATCAGGTTATACCACCCTTAAGAAAAAATAGCAGAAGGACATTTCACAGTGAAACATGTATATGTAAAATATATCATGTACACTCCACACACATTACATCCCAGAAAACTGCAGGATATTCGAGAGGGCTGTATGAGAATAGCATGGTAGACTTATTACATACACAGGGATTATCCTCTCTACTTTCCCTGTTCTTGTAGGGGTTTATGAGATTACTTGGGCCAGGCTTGGCAAGGGGGAGCCAACCACCACGTGTTCCTCTGTGAACACAGAGGATAACCCTGGGCTGCCAATGAAACACTTCTTGCATTTCTAACCCAGGTCAGTCATGTGTTTAGAGGATTTGGAGTTTCTAGGAGAAATAATACACCTGCTGCCTCAGCACCTTCCCCTTCAATTATCAGCTCTGTCCCTCCGCCTTCGGGGTACTCGTAACATCATTTCTGCCAATCTGTAGCTACTCTCAGAGCACAGCGATTTCTAGGAAGCCTTTGGGGCCTTTAGGAAATCGTAGGAGTTTGTTAGCAAACATTTTAAGCATTCAGGCCATGCTACCTGTAACATAAACTTCACAGGTGGACTGAAAGCCAGTGGCCCCTTCTAGACTTAACTTCAACTCATTTAACATGCATTAAAGGTGAGACCCTCCATTTTTTTCAGAACCTCATATCCTGCACAAGATGTCAACCTGGGAGAGGGCAATTAAATACAATTTTCAAACAGGGGGCTGGAAAGGTCTGCTGAGGATGAAGCAGAGGGAAGTGGAAATTGGCAGTTGGCATGGGGCTAAGTATGTGCATGTGTTAGGAGTCTCTTGGAAGAATGAGACTGAAAACCATGAGGAAACTAGCTGTTGCTTCCAACGAAGCATTAAGTACAATCTCCCTGCTGCACAGAAGAAGCTGAGTGCTAATTCTATATTTAATGATTGGCATTTTACAAAATAAACAGGTAAGCAAATGTGTATCTTCAGCTAATTCCTTATAGACAACACCAGACTCCCACTAATGCAAAGGAATGCATTATGGTATTAAAGTCTCCAGGCTCTTCCAGTAAGCCTGATTTCCCTCTTGAGCTAAATCATCACCAGTTATTAGCGAAAGCCTGGAAACCAGCAGCATTAATCTGACACAAAGCAAGCGTGAAGGTGGAATTCAGGCGTGAGTGCCGGTGATGGAACCAAACCCACTTCCAAACACAGGAAAAGTATGGGGGCAAGTTCAGGGAAAACATGAGACACCAGTTATTTGGAACAGCAATTTTAGCTTCAGGAGCCATGCTCAAGGTCTGAACACAGGTCAGTTGTTTCACAAAATTCTTAACATTGTTCAACTCTGAAATGGATGCCTTTCTCATCAGCCCTGGGGTATGCTGGCTCCAAAGGACAGTTTGTCCGTAGTCTTCTTGAAACTGCTGCCAGATAGTTTTTACATATTTCTCCTTTCTTATTAGGATTTTTTTTCCACTGATTTATTTATGTACGCATGTCTAATCAGCAGTTCAAGTTTGCAACCTGGATAATAAAAGATCCACTTTTATTTGTCTTTGTTGCTAACCATAGCACATTTGTCCAAATATAGGGGGGAAAATGCATACGTGTGTCCTGATTCAAAGATACTGATTCACCCTTTAGTAGGTGAACGGAGATGAACTGACAGGCATGGTTAATCTAACATGTCACACACACTGAGAAAAAAAGGGTACTGACAAGAAATTCCAGACAGGGTCAGACTTTCAACAGTAGACAAATAAGTTATGTAAATATGTTATCTGAGTACTTGCTCCATATGCCAAAAATGTTTAATATTCACAGATAGTGAAACATGTTTGAATCAGAGCAGTTTTGTTGATTCTGGCAATAAATTTAAGAGCCACTGAAACAACAGAAAAGAATTTTCTAAATTAACCCCATTTTATACAGCCCTTGAAAGTTTTTGACTCAAAAGAGCAACGCTGCTAAGGAAAACCAGTACTCCACAGATCCAACAGGTAAACTTACATGGCCATGAGATACAAGATTTAAACAGCAAAGTGGAGGTGCTAAACCATGAAATCAGAATAGAAGAGTATTCCACCATAGCTCTGGCTCCTGCTCCTCCAGCCAAAGGGAGAACACCAGATGTACGTTTGGCATAAATCTGTGCTAACCTTCTTGTAACACTTGTAGATGTTTTTCTGACGCACTTAACCCTGCAGCTTAATTAAATAACCTGTTAACTGGGTTTGATCAGCATAATCCTGCAACATTTGCCTGGTCTTGGCCCTGTACTTAGCAGCAATCCCCAGAAGTACTGCTCTCAAGAACTTGTGCCGCCTACCCACTTTAGTAAGAAAAGCAAAGATTTTCTGATTTAAAGTTCCTGACTTACAAGATGGTGGTTTCTTTCCTAGACAGAGGGCATCACCCCAGGTACACAGTGAGAAGACAGACCAGCTACTCACACAATTTAACTGCGAGGTCCACAGAAGGTTCAGGCCTAAGAAAAAACGAACACCACCTTACGTGGAAACCAGTTTACACCTAACATTCAGAGGCGGCAAACAGATCTCAAGGCATGTCTCTATTTAAAAAGCCCCTGAGATCACTTGGAGTTGTGCTCCTTCAGCTAGGTTCTACCTGTCTCCAGCACATCCCCTTCCACAGCCTTTCCTATGGTGCACAAAACACAAATAAGCCCATAGTTTTTCTTTACCTAACTGCTGGACTTTCCTCGTGGGCTGCGTTGATGTTCGGATGAAAAGTTGTGAAGACTGCAGATAAATACATTCTCTGTAGGACTCAAACAACTCGGGTGGGATGTTTCACTAAAGCAGATATTTGAATGTATCGAAGAGGTATCTAAGATCAGCTCTAAGATCTAAGCTCACTTCAGAGGCAGGGGAGAGAAGGTATGACCTCCAAGCGGACGACTTTGCTCATCTATTGTAGACACTTGGAAGATTAAACGACTCATCCTCCTTAAAAAAAACCCTCCTGGGGGTGGGGTGGTGGTGCCATATTTCAAGTTAAGCAGAAGCAAGTCCTTTGTTTCCAGGACATCCACAGAGTTCTCATTCCCCCAAGGAATGGTTTATTGATACTTTTTGATAATATCCACCTTGCACAAGACTGGAATGATGTACTTGCAAAGTCAGGAGAGAAATCCAACAAAAGACTCCTACTTCCACTCTGAGACATGAACAGGGGGTGAACTCTTCCTCCATCAAATGGGAGATAGAGTTTACACACACAGATACCATTGGTTTTAACCCTTTCTTAGTTTCTAAATTTTACATTTAAACTACAAATCTTTTATGCTATTTATAAAAGAAAAAGCCCAGTTTACGAATCAGCATTTTAAAGAGGCATGTATACTAAAAGAATTATTCAATCAGCCCTTTCCTGAATTTCCTCCTTCATTGTTTTTTGGCAGGAACAGCTTCACCAATGGGAAAAATGGTGAAAGGATGTAATTCTACTCCTTCAAAAAGAATTAAAAGAAAATTAAAAAAAAAAAGTACAGCAAAATTAAAATAAAAATTTAAAATAAAAAAATAAAATATATGTAGACACTCTTCTTTTCACACTCAGTAGTTCCTTCATTAGGGAATTCTCTGCCTGGGAAGCTTACAAAAGGTCTACTGTATATTTTTTTCCATACCTCAGCAAAACTCATGATTACTGCGGTATCTACCAAACCTCCTGCTTCCTTCATGAATCTGATAAGAGCTAATGTATATACCCAATTCGCTTCATTAGACTTCTTTCTTTATCTGAAATTCACTTTTATAAAATGGCAAATTAGGTGTCTTTTTCAAAATTGTAATTTCATATATTCAGCCAAGAAAATAGGAACTATGGACAGTTCACAAAGGAGCAATAATTCCAATAACTAAGTAATTTTACAAATTTTACTTCTTTAGTTTAGAAGCTAATTGTGAGCAGGCCACAACTGAACATGCCACGTGTTGCCATGGTCTGATTTAATATGTAGATCACAGTGCATTTTTGTCCATGTTTCAACGGCCCTGATCTTTATAGTACCGGTCTTTCTTGAAAGACAGACTTAACATTGTACATTCAAAATGTGTTTTCCATGAATATTCTCTTTATCTAGCATTTGCAAAAAAAAAAAAAAAAAAAAAATCACTGCTTATGCAACTACTACAGCATTCTCATTGCTAGAAGATTTGGATAAGACAAATAGAAAATGTTACAAAAATCTAGCTTTACCTAAAAATCCAAATTAGGAAATAACAGAAAACTTTCTGCCAGGTTAAGTAGTCTTGATGTATCCTGAAGGCAATATGCAGCAATGCATGAAAAGATCATTTTCAAGCACTGTAAATGCAGTGAACTCTAACAAAGGCACGGCTTTTGTAAAGTGATTCAGATGGTTCCTGTAAAGCAAAAATGTCCTGACTTTTTTTTCCACTTTGGATTTATTTTAAGGTCCAAACTCAGGAAAGAACTTAATTTCATGGTCAGGTACCTTTTCCTGTATAACAATGAAATCTTAAATGAGAGCTAAGTTCCTCTTCAAAAAAAACAGTTTATCATGCTGACATTAGGAGGCCGTTTATGAGAGCTCTTTCTGAGCTGCTTTCGGGTCCTGTTTTCCACGCTTAGAAGCGACTGTGCCTTGCTGGACCATGTTGAGTGCTCCTGTCTCCCCTCACAGCCATGCTGGGACCAGGTGGATGCACCAGTTTCTTCTGCAAGTGGCAGATTTACTTGCTATCACAGAGATGCTCTAGACCTCCAACTGCCTAAGCAAAATGTTTTGGAAAAGGCATTTAAAGAAGCAATTAAAATGAAGGAGGCAGGAAGGTCAGCAAGTTTCTGTACAATACACTCCCTGGAATGAATAATTTCCTCCAGCAATCTAGCTATGGCTT
The DNA here is from genome assembly GCF_000699245.1 of Pterocles gutturalis. NCBI lineage: Eukaryota > Metazoa > Chordata > Aves > Pterocliformes > Pteroclidae > Pterocles > Pterocles gutturalis. The sequence continues at coordinate 14,615 of NW_010140994.1, forward strand.
TAAATACGGTGCCAAAAAATGTGAGCGTGTGCATAACAATTACTGAAATAAAGAGACTACAGGGGGCATGACTAATACAAAGGGCTAAAATAAAGCTTGCTCTAAGTCCAAAATGTTCCTATACAAACCTTGTATCAACAGTGGCAAGCAGCGGCAGCATAAATTGCTGCTGGAAAAAAAATTCCCTACATCAAGTACTATCAGCAAATATTTATATTTTCACATGCAGGGACTGTATATATATTTTCAGAGCCAAGACCTAAAACTTCAAAAGACAGAAACTAAACAATTTTAAGCTGGCTGCCAACAAACAAGAGGTTTTCTACATAACGATAACAATACACAGGTTTGCCTCTGTACATGGAGCATGCAATAGCGAGCCTGACAATCTCAACATATGCTTCAAGGAGCACTCATGCACTACCAGCACTTTAGAGAGCTTTGACAGTCCTCCTTGGCTTATGGTTTTAAACATGAGCCCTGCAGTCACCAAAGCATCTTATTTTTATGCTGGAGCATAGCAGCCTACAGATAATAAGCAGCAATTACACTTAAGGTTTTAAAATTGCAAAGGCTTCTTTTTCATTATACAAGTGAAGAAAAAACTGAAGCAGCCTGGGACCTTTCACGGAACAAGACAGCAAGCCTTAACTCTTCCTCTTAACATCTTCCTGCTCCTTACAGACATTACTGTGCAACGCCGGGAAGAAAAATGACATGAGTACTGCACAAAACTGGCCTTAAAAATGTAACCTGTCATCAGCCAGGAAAGACTTGTGGCTATGGGACTGACTCCATTTTACTTTTTTTCTGTTTTTTTCTTTCTTCACAGTAAGAGAATAATGTTTATTTCGATGGTTTTCCTTATTGAAAATGACAAGCTTTTCTACAGTCCCATGCTCAGGCAGCCACTAACTTAAAAGGCAACTTGAAAAAAGAATTCTTTTCAACTCTTCTGTGCTGTTAATTCATTTCCAATTCAGTTTTTCTTTATTTTTTTAAATCTTACTGATACCCAGCTTTCATAAGGGCACAACCCAGGTCTCACCTCCTCAGACAGAAGAAAGGAGAAGCATGAAGCAAACATGCCAAGCATAATAGGACAACCAAAGGACGTCTGTTTGTCCTTCCACCAGAAGGACTTTTTATTTTGCTCCCTAACCAAAAAGCAACGGGAACGCTGGGCCAGGAACTAGGGGCTTGAGCTAACTGGCACACTCAAGGTTAATGCAAGCAGGATCCACAAGACTGAGGTTTAACCCATTTTTCACTCTCTGGAGATAATTCTCAAAGTCTAAGCTTAGACACCAAGGGAAACTCTGGGAGACTAGATGGCTTTTGATTGTCAGTGGAGAACGACAAGTGCTTCTCCAGAGCTTTTTCTATGCCTCTCTCCATTAATTACTAGAGTAAGAGAACACAGTAATTTAAAAATATTCTATGACTAGCAATTACTAAAACAGTAATTACTACACTTGGATATCAGAAGTTACATGCAGGGAGGGAGTTTCTCATTAGAAAACTGAGGACAGGACCTTTTTCTTTCTCCCTCCTTCCTCCAAATTCCCCTTTATTTCGTTGTCTAGTCTACAAATAATTTGACGAGACTGTCTTGCAACATGTGCATCCCACTTTCCAACAAGATTCTTATCTCAGCAATGATAACAACACAGTTCTTAATATCCTCAGTGTTGATTCACCTAAACAGGCTCTTAAGAAAAAAAAAATTTAAAAAAAAATCAATGCTTGCTGGCCTGCATGATGCATGCAATAGAAGAAGCAATAGCTCCTTCCAAAAACCCACAAGCACACATGGCACTTGCTCTGGGTTAACACTGTGCATCTTTGATTCTGGTGACAATGGTCTGACTGGGGTTTAAACAACCTGGCAGCCTTGCAGAGTGCGGTCCCTCCAGAGGAGGGGTGAGGATCATCTGCTCGCAATGCAGTTGGCTTCCAGTTCACAGAGACAAGCTTGATTTTCCAACTGTTAGTCCCTCATTCCTCATAATTGTATTTACCTTTGCTGGAAATAAAATAAATAGCGAAAGCAACAATCTGATCCAGTTCCATAAAGCCAAAATCAGAGTAATCCTGGACACGTTGCTATTTATCAACAGCTTCAAGAAATACCCTGGTTAATTTGGTAGGAACTCCCATTGTGAAAATGTTTTTGGATGCCCCCGAAAGCAGCTCCTTGGCTGGCAAGTCAAGTAGTGCTTCCCTTGCCCTCCAAATTAGCTGGATACCCAAAGGAAATTACTAATCTTTCAGTTCAAAACCAAAACACACACAAGTATAATGAGCACTGTTTTCCTTTGTGGAAGAACAGATAATCAATGGCTTGAAGAGTGGAGAATATACATTTCTGTTAACACTAACTCTGCCGTACTCTGTTTGGATGAAGCTCTTCTGTGTCCTCACCTCTACTGTTCCTATCACAACACTTTCACCAAAAAGCTGAGGTATTTCATTTATTATGTTTTTAACCTGGCTTGAAACCTCTGCAAGAAAGTAAATACAAAAATACATAAAACCAACCAAGGAGTAATTTGTCTTATCTGCTACCACAATATCATTTGCCACTGCAGAATCTGAGTATCTCCTATGTAAAATCAAAGTCAGTGGTGAAATTGCCTAGTTAAAATGACTTGTAAAGTTTCTTGCATTTCCTTTTGGTTTAAAATTTCTGATAGGAAGGAACGTAACTTGATTTTTTTCTCGTTTTCTTTCAATTACCCATTTTCTTTTACTTCTGGCTTTTACTGATGACTTGTTTCTTTTCTATATTAGGGATTTTGTTGGGGGAAGTGCTGCAGAAACTCCCAAGACCCCTTGAAGAGCATCTGAACATCTCTAAGGCAGAACTCCAAATGTCAAAACATCTCTGTGACCTGAATTTCTTTGGAAGAAAATCTTAAAGCAATTTCTGCAATAAAGCCAAAAGCTTAGGGCAACAGAAACAGAGGAAGCATGAGGGCTGTCATTTCCTCTAAGAGCAGCAAGATAATAATTCCTATAAACACCTAGCAGAGATACAGACCGTTCCAGTGGGCCATATGTGACACTCTTATTATTATTTTTGTGCCTGAAAGACTAGATCAGTCAACGCAATATGAAGGAATTAGCTCCTGGCACTCTCTTGTGTGGTATATGTGTATTTGAAATACAAACTCTAGTGTTTTTACTACGCATTTTCACTCACAAATTTCACTGCTGCACTTTACATCAGAGAAGTGCCAAAAGAATTATTAGCTTTAAAAAACCAAAAGCATGACATCATGAAATCCCAACAAGTTTCAGTTACAGGCAAATGACAGTCCCTAATCCTCTGTAATAACGACAGCTATTCTGAAAGATCTGCCAGTGCTGACACCCAGAACGGCTGGGTTACAGTTATAGAGGTATAATTACAGAAACACCTGCACTGTCTGAAAGGATGCTATCGCCTTTACTGTGGTCTACATTTTGGGAAGTTTAGAATAAGCAAAAGCTTGAAGAATTTAATGACTACGCTTACAAAAATGCTAACCCATTTTCTAAAGTTCATTTCAATCTGCTGCTTTTAGGGCTTTTTTGTTTGTTTGTTTAAGCATATTTGGAAAATATTAAAAGTTCCATTACTTTAGTTTCCTTTTCAGTCAATAAAAACTCAGTAGGAGACAGGCAGGAGGAAAGAGAGCAGGATGCTTTTCCTGTTACAATAGTAAGACTTGAGGACGTGGGTTCAGTGCCTGGCTCTGATAAAAATTTCCTGTGGGACCTCAGGCAAACCATTTGGTGTTTCAATTATTTATCTGTAAAGCAAGGATAACTACTATCCCAGATAGGATTTGCTTGAATAACACTTATTCACATGTCAGAGGTGCTCAGAAAGTCATGCATTAGACTCCTACTGACCACATACCCAAAATCAGTGCTCAAAATGACCCAGCGTATACCAGTGTATGATACAGACATCTCTCATAAAACCATACTTGCCTACTACCACTCTTCAGCTACAACGCAAATACGTCTCCCAACATCAGTCTGAAATCACAACAAACTGCAAAGCAGAAGACGCCAAATAGTGCAGAGGGAAGTGCAACTTGTTGGGGGAAAGGGATGCAAACCCTGCAAGTATTTATTAGCACAGTGCCCAAAACTATACCACCCAGCTGGATGCCCTTTAGGTACACCATCAGAGGTACAATGAAAAACAAGTGCAAGACTTAAGGTTTCTGCCTTGTTTTTCTAACAGCTTTTCAAAACCATATAGTCCATCCCATCCTTGTCAGTGTACCTCAGAGCCTTGTGTAGAAACAACGACAAACTATGCCTGGAAATTATCCCTTGTCCACTTGATGGGTAGTGCACACCTAAGCTAATCCAAGCATGCAAAACGGGTGTCTTGTCTAAGACAATTTGCCCAGACTTCTGGAAGAGTCAACACAGCAAAACAAGCAACGCATAGAAGGAATTCATCACACCCTAAGTTAGATGGGCCGAGTTTCCTGTTCTTCTCTCTTGGCTATATAGGCATATATAGGATGACTGACCTTTGAGGAGACACCAACATTTGGGCAGACAAAATCTGTTAAGGAGACTCCTTAACTGAAAAGTAGCTAACAACAAAGAAAGTATAATACTTATTTTCAAGCAGCCCAAAGAGCTGGTTCCGTCTCACAAAGACAGATAAATTTATCACTGAAATTCAGAGTTACCTCAGCAGTGAGGCCTTTCTCTCATGGCTGCCACAGGATAAATGATGGTATTTTAGTGGTTTAACAAAAGCTTTGAAAGTAATAAATGAATAACAGAAACGAAATCTAAGAATGCGTCTCCTTTACCACAATTTAGATTTTCTTTGTAGCTGACACAAAATGATCTTTTGAAAAGCATTATGTTGAAAGAATAAATTTCTCTGTTACTTAAACTTGTTAAAAGAACACTCAAAAAGAGCAAATTATAAGACAGACTACAGAAAAACAGATATTGATCATGTAAGCATCTGTGCAGATAACCACAGAAAAAATCAGGGAATGTGAGTCAGTTTGGTAACACATCCTGCTGATACTACACACACCATTCAGTCAGGGAGGACTCTGATGAAGACTCAGTTCTCTTTGGAGGTGTGACTCCACATTTCCTTCAGGATTAACCTGACCTAGTTTCACACTGCACTGTAGGAAACCAGGAAAACACAAAAGGCTGTTTGCCCCGGGGCTAAGGACAGCAGTCAACAGCTGCAGGGGCTCAGCTACTTATGATGATCTGGCCACAGATACAAAGAACCTTTTATTGTCTAAAAAAGCAATTGATGCATCTAGTTCTGCTGGACTTTTTTTTGTTTCAGTCGCTGATAGTTCTCAGTGCCTCTCTGGGCTCAGTGCTCATCAATAACGTACTCACCATCATCTGCTGAACGTGAAATATTTCAGCCCCAGTGGCAGAGAGGCGGTTTGGAAATGAAATGTCAAAAAAAGCACCAGGGAGAGTGCTTGGTCCAGCATTGTAAACCTATAAGACAAAGATGCATATAAACGTATAAAAAATAAATAAAAATGAAATTACATATATGACTGCTCATATATGGGAAACTACTGCAGAACCAGAGCTGGGAGTATAAACAGATTTGAAAAAATGCAAATACTATGCAAGTTTTTCAATGTCTTCAGACTAAGACTTCTTTTGTAAGTATCACGATGAAGTGAAAGGTTTAGCTTATCTAACAGTCCTTAGGCACAGCTCATGTATCAAGTGAGAAGCAGTTCTGCAGGATAATTACCAGTCATCAATACAAACAGTATGAGATTTCTATCTTATATACAGACATACTGCTAGTACTCTTGAGTGTTTTGGTAACACCATCCAGAAGACCAAGAAATATTGCTGTCTCCATTATCATTCTCATTTCTATCTGATAAACACTGCATTATACTCTGCACATGTTTTGCCTTATGGAGCAGAAGCCAAAGTAATGATGATTGTGACTACTGGACTGTGGGTTTGCTGAATGAGTTGCCAGGAAATGCACGTGAACAACTTCTATTCAAGTTCTGGGGTTTCCAGTTAAATTAAACTCTTAGTGGAAAACATTGGCTTATTATCAAAGCTCCCACAAATTTTAAACAAAAAACTTAAAAGAATTTCCAGTCTACCACCGAAACATATCCAATAAAAATGCCAAGATTCCTGGGTTTTTGCTGAAAAGACACAATCCATGGAAAAATGTCAATGAAAATAAGTTTTCATGTCTATCTACATTTTTTTATTAGGAAAAATATTTCCTGCTTGTTTCTAACAACACATGTATAAATGCATACAGTAAAAACATTAAGTCCATTGCAATATTTATCCACACTGAGATAGTACTGTCAAAAGATGTAGCAATCAGTTGTTAATTGTGTAAAGTACAAACATTAAAACCAACAGGTTTTCATTCTTCAAACACTGCTTATATTTGAAGAAATGCCTGACTGATAAAGAGAATCAGTTCACAATGCCAAATCCTTACAAAAACCCTGAGGCTCCAGGCAGGTGGAGAAATCCCACTAAAATTGAGCATGATAAATGCTACATTAAATACAAACATAATGTTTCATGTTAGACATTTAAAACAACTCGATTATCTCACTGAGATCAGATATGAGTTAATGCAGAAAAGAAATTTTCATGGCATATCTTGTTACCCCCCTCCCCCCCCCCCAAAAAATGATGCATAGATCTGTTACCTTATTAGCATTAGGCATGGTATAGATTTTCACATATAAAACCGCTATGAAGCCCCATATTTTTGTAAATCATCTCTTCTTCTTGGTTAAGAAACTATTACTTTTGTCCATCTGGAGAAGTTTAATAAATGGCAGGCAAATCACTAGCAACAATTAAGCGAATAGCGATACAAATGCTGCTGTGCCCATTATGAAACTCAACCCTTTCTCTCTGACACACACAGTTATGAGGTTAACCATGTTACCAGAGAGCAGATCTGTTACTTGCTACTGTATAATTTTCTAGTCCTATATGGAAAAAAATTATTAATATTGCAACTTGTGTGTGCATGAGAGACCAAAGGATGAGGCAGGACAAATGGCGGCTCTGCTAATACAAAGATTCTGTCTCTCTTACTTGCTAACATTTTGGTTTTTTTGAAAGTATTAATCTAGCTAAAGCATCAATACATCTGTTCTTTATCTGCTTTTAACCAATAACTGGCTATGGGGGTGAAAGGAGGAGGGAAGACCTATAAACACTCAAGAATGACTTCAGAATCACAAGAAATTAATAGCCTGGTTCACGAAAGCTTTAATGTCTTGAAACCTTGTTTTCACTCCTTTTCAGTAAATAGCTAAGGGCACTGCATGACAGTGGGGGCTTAATTGCTCTGGCCCACAGTCTGTCCACGGAGGCAGACATGTGTTATTCATTATGAACTGAGTGGCATTCATGCCTAGGAGAACAGAAAGGGGAAAAAGGTGAAAGACTGTTTTTCACAATAAATTATTCCCCCACCTCTGCACAATTTATCATTCCCTAGTTCCATCTAGTGGTCAAAAAAGATTTGAAGTGCTTGTAACAGATAAAGTCACGGCAGCCAGACAAGTTCATTTTGGCTGCATCACAGGAGTTTATTACCATAAATCATCCATATGTTTTGCCACATCAGGAACCCATCTAAATGCCATGTGAAGTGTAATCTATAGATAATACTTGAATATCACTGAGATGCTATGAGACATTTAATGAAACCTTCTCACACCTGTCTTTTTACTGTCACAGTCTCTTCCCTGTTCTGTACTCTTATCAGCAGTGCTATAAACATTTTCATATGGAGGGCATTTAACCAGTCTGAATCCCTTGTTCTCATGGATGAAGGCTGCCCACTCCTCTGCTCAAAGACCGTGCCACTACGAAGAATTACTCCCCCCTTTTGAACCTGTGACTGCACCCAAAATGTGGCACTTGAATAACTAGAGCTCTTTACTCAGCACACGTGATGAAAGGTAAAAGAGAAACAAATGGTAGCAGCTTAATTCCTATGGAAGTGAGATGCCCTATTGGCAATTCTTGTTATAATATATTCAGAGAAGGAAATATACCATCCCTGCATGCTGCAAATATGGCATCCAATCAAGACTGCATTGCACAGCATACTGTGGTTCAGAAACATGCACCAAAGCCCAGACTACACTCAGAATAAAAGAGATACAAAACCCGAATGTGCTGTCAAGCAGGAAAGCAGTCAAAATACGAATCAGTTTTACCTGCAGTGTGAAGTTGAGAGACTGGAAAAGGCATTCGTGGTTTTCCAACTGAACAAAGTTGGATGCTTCCACAGAATCACCGTAGAAAAATGAAGTAGGGAAGACTTCTCTGAAAGATCAAGACACAGATTTAGTAAGCTGCATTTGTCACCAAAATTAAATATATGTGTGGCAAGCTGAATTGTACCCCTTGCTTTCCAGTCATGTGAAATTCTACGGGACCATTTTACATTAATCTATTACTTGTAAATTGACTTCCTCTTGACAACACTAGACTACACAAGCAGCATCTCCACTGACCCAGGTTAACATCCCATCACAGAAACAGACTTCTTTTGATTACTTATCTCTTTTTCTCCTCTCCTATCACAAAGCCTCTCGTCCAGGGCCCCCCGCCATGGATGATTTGCCAAGTCCTATAGTTTGTGTAACAGAAGAAATCATTGCACTACCTAGTTAATCTGAAGAAACAGTTACTAATAGGAATACTTTCAGTTACAAATTCACTAAAGTAACATTTCAATTTTACCTACCATTTCAATAGCATTGCAGGAATAAACACTTCATTAATTATCTGAGCTTCACTACCTTTATGATTAGCAGATGGTTAAAGCAAAGAGTGGAGCGGGATATAAGTTGCTTTCAACTACAGTAGCACAGGCCAAGTCTCTTCAACTACTTCACACAAAGTAAAATGCAAGAGGGGTTTATCAGAAAAGACTTGGAAGCACAGCACAGTACCTGGAAATCCTGCCGAAGAGGAATAGGAGTGCTTTAAGCATCCTTTGTGCCTCCTTCTAACCTTAGGCTGCTCCACTGGCTGGAAAGGGTTCTGGTGTAATTTCAGACAAACCTTGTTGAGGGACTGCCTTAAACTCTGCTTCCTTCCCAGCCTATCCTTTTGGATCAAAGTTTTTCAAGACAGGATTTTAAGCCTGTTGAGGTACATTTCCTTTTTTCCTGCCTACCTCCTATGCCAGGGATTGCCAGGGGAAACAGTGAGAGAGAGATTTAGTCCTCCCATTTATGGCGCTGTGCCAGAAGGCTCCTTCCAAACATGGTGCAAGCCCTTTTGGGCTATTTATGCCCAGGGATGAAGTTTGCTCTCACAGACTCAAATGCAGGATAGATAATAAAAAATAAGCTTTAAAAATACACTGTCCAAAAAAGAGTATTACTCATATTAACATGTCTGGGAATGTTGTGCCTTCTAGTCAACCCAACTTTTCCCTGGTAGTTGGACATTTCTGTGGACTTGAATTAACTAAGCCTTGTCTACGAGAAAGAAAAAATAATCCACACAGCCAGTTGGGTGGGGCTTATAAATTCAGAGAACTTGTACTTTAAAAATGTACATTCTGAAGAGAACGAAAAGAGCCCAATTTTTATCACTTTTTTTTGGCATGCAGTGTTCTGTAGGTGATAAAATCTAGAGACACAGATGAAAGCATTCATATCTGTAACGCTGTACAAAAATCTATCTGCATCAAAGCATCAAGAAGTAAGGGATACAGAGTTAAATTTCTACACAATCTGCAACAATGAAAGCATTCAAAATTTTCCAGAGCATGCTGCTGAGACTGTACTTGAGATTTTTGTCCTTGCTAGTCATCTTGTGAGGTCTGACAGCACTCTTCACTTCCCTAAGCAGGCTCAAGCACATCTTCAACCCATTCTGACTATTGCGGCAGTAATTATGGTATTTTATTTCTGTGAAACAAGAGGGGAAATCAGCTTTATGTGCTAAAACCCAGACGAGGCCATGAATCTGACCTTACACAGCTTTTCAGACAAATCGCATGGCAGTGCAGGTAGCTTTCTTCCTACACATGTAGCATGCTGGTCAAGGGAATCTTTGACTTCCACAGATACCAATCTGCACTAGTCATTTAGACAATACCTGTTCCCTGGGGGTTGCCATAAATGGTAGTTAAAACAGACACTGACCTCTTGGGGACACTGCTGATGAGTTTTTGCTTCCCTGTTTTAGGAATGAATGTCAGCTTTCTCAGTCTACATGGATGCTAATTCACCTCCAGTGACCAGGTCCCCCAATTTCAACTCAAGCATTGTCTGTGTCAGAGGACAGTCTGTCTTTTGGGACTGACTGCAAACCTTTCATTCTAGATTATAATGCAGAAGTGGAAGGGAAGACCCTTGAGTACAAAGGCAGGAACTCGCACATGGGCAGCCCCCGGGGAGAGGACAAGGGCTATGTGTTATACAAGTATTTCAGTCAAAGGGTGAGTGATGTTCCTTGGTTGGTATTCAGACGCCTCACAGACTAGGGAGCAGAGGCAGTGGGAAAATGAACAGAAGCAGAAGTGAATTCTGATTGTGAAATTAAACAGAGAGGCAAACAGACTCCACCAAGCTCCTTAAAATCCCAGAACATTTGACCCTAACCTTTGGCCTGGTGATTCTCAACCATATCCTTAAAGGCATGCCCTAAGGAACAAGATGTGATTTACTTGTTCTGTTTTTATTTTAAGGTACATTGTATCTACAGAATCATATTAATTCTAATATGATCACTGAAATAGCTACTAAAAATGGGATGGTAACTAATTAGCATTAGCTAGAAAGGAGTGAGAAAGAGGTACAATGTTGGAAGGAAAATCATGACAAATAACAATTCCCAGATAATGAATGCAGTTGTCTGTATTTCCAGAGTCTGGGAAACAGGGGAAAAAGCAACAGTCTGGCTACATGTAAACAAAGAGAAGAATTCAGTTTTTCACTGGAAGAGACTCAGATGTTATTGTTAGGATCATTATTATTTTTGTTGTTTTCATTTGGTGACCAGTACTTACCCACTGATAGATGAGTCCACTTCATGCATCAAGGGCACCGACAGGGTTAGAGTATTATCATGCAGAGATTCAGTACGTTCTAGGTTTCCACTGTGCCAGAAAGGAAAAATAAACAAGCTGTAAATCAACAGCCCTTGCAATATATCACACGGTTTCATAGCTACCGCCTCTCCGTCGTGTACTCCAAACCTCTCTATTTGAGTGATGTCAGCTCTCCTTAAGAAGCCTCTTAAAGATTAAGAGTTACATTTATTCATCCCACCTTGGAGAAGGCACACACATAAAGCACGTGTTCTGTGGCTGTTCCTCTGTGGCTGCGACATGATTAGGCTCATATAAAAAAAAAAAAAAACCTATCTTGGAGCAAGGTGTGAATTCAAACAGCAATGCAAAACTACAGCAGCCATCACCCACAGTGGAGAGAAATAAGGACATTTAGACTCCAGCACAAGGGTTCATTTTCTCCCAGCCCTGACTGTATGCCACTTTGTGAGGGATACACACACCCCACAGAGAGTCTTGTCTCAGTAAATGAAACTGTGCTTTCATTGTACCTGCGCTGTACCACAGCACTAATTTGGTGCCACTACAAGCAGCTTTTTGGGTGAGACCCTCGTACTGAACCAGTCATAACCTCTCAGTGGTTCCAGCCCCTCTACCTGTACTTAGTTGCCAAAATGAAAGCACTTCTACTTGACATTTTCAAAGGCTGTGGCCTCAAGTGGTCAAAAGCAGAAGGAGGAAAGAGAAAAGTGAGCAACCATCTCTCCTTTGAGTCAGTTTATTTCAGTGTCAACACTTATGTATGAAGTCTGGGAAAGGTTCCCGAAATGCATGTCTAACACACAGGTTATTCTAATTCTGATGGTGAATCTGCTTGGGGGGATGACAGCTCAGAAGAACAATCTTGAAACACAGGTTACATATAATTCCAATTTCTTCACTTTTGCCTTTGTTAATCAGATTTACTCACAAATCAAACTGGCAAAACAAAATATATGATCCCATTTATTTGAGGTCAGTATCACTGAGGCAACAGCAGGCAGTAACATCCCAAGTGATACCATGCAGACGATGAGTTGCTCAGATTACAAAAACAGAGCCTGCTGGCTACATACAAGCATAGATATAGCTCAGCTTTCTACAACTGACACATTGGCCATGTCTGCTAATAAAACCATGGCCCAGATGGAAAAACCCACAAACTTTCAGTCCCAGGAAAAAAACATTTAATAAAAGCTTTTCCTCTGAATAGGCTCAAAGAAGAGTCCAAAATGGAGACATTTCTCATCCAACACAAATATGGAGATACCATGGTGGCAAGCAGAATAGGCAAGTAGAATTCCATATAGGGTTCATGAGTATGTGCTTATCTGTTTCAAATGGAGCAAAGGTACCGTCAGAAAAGAAGAATATAGCTCAACAAATCTAGCTCTAGAAAAATAGTTCATGCCAGGAAGCACAGAAGAGGGGTTGAGGTGGGGTTTTTTTTAAACAAAAAGAGTAAACATAACATAATGTTTAGTCCTTTCTCCAGTTGATCTATCCTACCACTGAAACAGTCTCTAGTTACAGATCATAGAATCATAGAACGGTTTGGGTTGGAAAAGACCTTAAAGATCAGCGAGTTCCAATCCCCTGCCATGGGCAGGGACACCTCCCACTAGCCCAGGTTGCTCAAAGCCTCATCCAGCCTGGCCTTGAACCCCTCCAGGGATGGGGCATCCACAGTTTCCAGTGCCTCACCACCCTCACAGTGAAAAATTTCTGCTGCCAAATTTGCAGCTTCAAAGGACAGGCTTAAGTGACCACTTGAAGGGCAATACTTACTTGCCCATGGCAGCGTGGCATATCTTCTCTGTGTTCAGCCATTTCTGCCAGACTAGCTCCAGTTTTGTGTGGAAACAATGTGCCCACTCATTCCAGTCTAGCCACAGCACAGACACTTCCCCTCCATGTCCTTATCACTGACTTTACCCCAGGGCTCTCTGCAATTCTTGCAGTAGAAAGATTTTATTACACTTATTTGACAGTGAGGGAAATGAGCAACTTGTCTAAAGTCACTGCAAAAATTTGGGTAATCAGGACTGGAACCTGCACTGTTGTCTTTGGAGGTTCAGCTGAATCCTTCAGAACACTACTGTCCTCTCACCCATCCCTCTGAAATGAGAAACTCTCTCTTAACCCCTCCGAGCACTTGCACTGTGTGTACAAACTGCTATTTATTTCTTTGCTCCATCTATAGGCACTGACTAACCCCTCTCACTGGTACCACACAGAAATCTGAGGAGTTAGGTTACAGAGGAAAGCCCTGTGCCATCCAAGGCAGGGAAATAAGAGGTGCAATCTGGAAAACCCTGGCTGGGCAAATTTAAAGCAGTGCTGACCCATCTTTGCACCAGCTGGCATTCACCTAGCAGACACTGATGCATCTCCCTGACCTAGAAGCTCACAGGGTCATCTGAACACATGATTAATTTCTCCTCATGGAGAATAAAACTTCTCTAACATGCAAGACTTCTCTAACATGCCCCTCCAACACGAGGTCTCACTTTCAGTGTTATTTACCAGCCCCACGTGCTGCAGGATCTTGTTCCCACCTACAGCTGTCACTGCAGGGGAGGACTACGCCTTCTGGGAGCAGTCACTCAGCAACTGCTAGGTCTCATCTCTCATCTCCAGCTGGTCGGTGGGATGTCATCAAATTGGGGAGGAGAATTCAGGCTGGAGATCCTGATTTTGACACAGGAGGATACAAAGTTGGCCCATTCACGCAGTAAGTGGAAGCAGGAACCAGTCACATCCCCAGCACGTCAGGGCAGCAGTTCACGGCCCAGGTTAATGCAGCTGTGCTACCATCAGTCCCCATACACACCCCAACAGTGCCTGGGACTGAATCACCCATGAAGCCTGCTTCTTTGTGGCACATCACCTCAGGCGGCACAGAGCATGCGTCACACCTTTTATTCTGCCCGAGATAAAATCCCTCTGCGCGCATACTTGGCATTGCCCTGCTTCAGTGCCTGCTCCAAGTGCCCTTGGGGAAGTACCCTATTCAGCTGTTTCACGCAGTCTGTCAGAGCTTGCTGAAGATCCAGAGGGGGGAAAAAATAGACATGTAACTTTGGAAACTGTCAGTGAGATCCCTGACCATCTGATGAAAGCATTTGTCTTCTTTGGTTTGCATCCAAGCACGCTGATTTCATTCAAATACTGGAACAAATGGGTCTGCCTGGTGCTGATCATCAACCACAGCTGAGCTGAGCTTGATACAGGGCCCAAAGGGATGGGCACAGAAAAACAAAGGCCTTCCGACTGAGAGAACACAAAATGCTCCTTCAGAAGTGCAACTGCCTGGCGAAGAAAGCCTAAGTATGATCCTACCTCTTTATTCAGGAAGCTGCATCACATGGCTCCTCTACATTTTCAAAGTTCATGCCTTTAGCTCCAGTAATTTAATCTCATTTACTACACATACATGTGTCTACAGCTAGTATCACGCAACTGTCAAGCATATGCAATGTACGCTTCATGCGATGAAGAATATCCAAGTCACCAAGACATACAAAAGTTCCCTTACCTTTGGGCAGTGACAAGGAAAGTAAGCGTTTCTTCCTGGCCAGACAAGTGGCTTGTATCAAAGATCACACTGAACTCATACTGCGCAAAGAAAAAGTGGTATTTAGAGACACTGCATATTTTTTCAAAACACATTTATTCTGAAACTTCACCTATATTTTACTGGCTTAGCTGTACAAAAGTATTTTCATAGATGTGAAAGAGCTTCCTCTACTGTAGAGTAGCTTTTAATTCTTGGCAATTGGTCTGTGTTCAAATCCCAGAAAGTCCAATTTTTCCTTCATTGTGAAAAGGCCTTTACTAGAATTGCCATTCAAAGACATTATCTGCCATGGGAAGAGTTTTCCACTATAAGGGGATCGCTACCTGAAACTACCTCAGCACCAGTCTATATATTACTTGTTGATGAAGAGACCTTTTGATGGAATAAAGATCATACATACCATTGGCCTGCACAGAGACTTGGAGCTAAGGGCACTAGCTAAAGCAGCATTCAGATCATCCCATCATAAATTATAAAATCAGGTGATAATTTTGAAAAGAAAATCTACATTGACGACCACTGTGGCACTACATTAACTTTTCCATGCAATGTTTCTGTCTAACTCCAAAACAGTTTTTGGCCAAGTGAAACAATTTCCAAATTCATGCTAATTTAAATGGCTTGCTGAAAAAAAAACATGAAGATAAGCCAACTATGTCATTCTGGAGCACAACACTGAAAGTCTTACATTCCAGATAATATTTTGCTACTGTATTTATTTTTTTCATTCTATTTAAAAAATTTTAAGATGTTTCAAAAGAGCATGTTGCAGTCAATAAAACATATGTAACTAAAAAAATCATGTTGGTTCAAAGGATATGTCAATTCGAATGGAAAGGATTAGTTTTTGAAACTGAAATTTTCTGAAAAATTTCAGACTCATTTTGCTCAGGTCATCCTGAATTTATTCTTCATCTTCTCACCTGTCTGGATTGGTCATTTGTACAGCTCAGTTTAGTGACAGAAATAAGCCAGCTGGATTTCTAAACATTATGAGAGAACTCATCTTCTGCTATACTGAACAAAAACCTCTTTAAAAGCTACCAGGAGACCATAATATGAAAAAGTCATTAAGACATTTTCATTGCAATTTGTACAAATTCAGCTGCACTGTGATGTGAGAGAAAACAAAAATAAAACCAGAGTAAGGCAACATAGAGAATCCTCTTCTAATTTTCTGCAGTGGAAATATGCAAGTTTTTTGTAGCTGCAACTCTTACATCATTTTTCAAGAGCACCGCATTGCGGTGCACAGGGTACTGTCATCGGCTCTATCTGGTGGGAAAGAGGACAGCTAACCTCCGTAACTGTGAAAGGCTTGGATATCTAGGTTAGAAAGCTACAGAAAGCATCCGTCACCGACATTTAACACAGCAGTTGCCCTTCCAACTGCTCCCTGGACACAAAGGGGTGAATGGCCCATCACTCTGCAAATGCAAATATCACATTACCCTAGATTTCGATCTCATGAAAGGAAATCCCACGCTGCACTTGAGGAAGTCTGACTCCAGCAACTCACAGGCAATGCCCAGCTCTTCCTGAAAGAAAATAAAAAGGACCATGAGATGAAAGATTTGGGGATAAAAAGAGGATTACTAAGAAATACCATTGTGATGAAGTATCGTAGAAAGCTACACACTTCCCACCATAGCACTGTTACTCCCAGAAAAATAATACTCATTGAATAAGGAAAAGGGTAACTCAGACCATCAGTTGTTCCCTCTGTTTCTCAAGAGAGCTTTCAAACAGTCCAGAACCCAGGTTCTCTGAGGTAATTTTTCCAGGTACCACTATGATAAAGAAAGAATTGTGCTGCCAACAGTGACCAAACCATGTCACACAGAGATGCTGGAGAAAACGTTAATCTGGTCCTGGTGTCATTCACTGCCCTCATCTCTTTCTCTGATTATCTGATCATTATCTGATTATATGATTATTTATCTGATTATTATTATTTATTTATATTTCTGATTTTTTTTAATATTTATTATTTCTCTCTAGATTATCACTGGAGTTACGTTATTGATCTTATGCGGCTACAATATGAATGCTTAAATTTAGATATCCGAATCTGGAAATTAACTCAATTCTAGACATGTATCTGAGAATCTCTTAGCTACAAGATACGTGATTTATTTGACCTGTTTATGGTATCTACAACAGTTTGCGAAAGCCAGCCTCTGTGTCCCTATGCACACTTCCCAAATCACTTAAAATATGAGTTCTGCTTAAACATGCACTTAAAATGAAGCATGCACTTAAAATTAAGCATTTACATGAATACCGTTCTCAGCTAGAACAAGCACATGTGGAAGTAGCTTTCTGAACCATGGACTCAGGCTATAAGCATCTCCAGAAAATGCCTCTCTACCTTTCACATTCTGACCTGAGCACAGCATTAGGGCTCTACAGACGTTACTATTATCCTAATTATGAATCTGACAGCATTCACATTCTTAAACTTTTAACTGATTCCTGTGACATCTGAAAGGCAAGGTCTCCTTTATCTTCAAAATCATGGTTCAAATCAGGGTGCACATTTATAGAAAATTATACCCCTAATGCCACCTTTATCTGACTCAGGCAGTATTTCACTGGTTTCACATGAAAAGAAAATAACATAAGGAGAAAATCCATGCATGCTTAGAGATGCGTGATGGTGTGACCATGACTCCAGTTCTACTCAAATGGCAGAGCAGTGGCCTCCACATTCAGCTTCTTTATGGATTTATTTCCTTGCAATCTTCAGTAGGTCTATTTCTAGAAACATAAAAGATGGCACTGCCCAGCAAATCAAATATCCAGTTTCAGTCATACAAAGCTGCCATCCTCATATGCTGAGGCAGATTTTCTCCTCTATTTAACACAAAATAGCGCAGCAAGTGCTTCACGGTGAAGCATCCCCTCCACTTGCCTTTTCCTCTTGGCAATCCGGGAGGTTCTCCAGTTTTATGTGAGTGATCAAGTGAACAGAAACTCTGAGCAGCTGCATAACCAAACAAAATTTCACAGCTGTTTCCTCTGAGAACCTTCTTGGTTCTGTGTTGTTCAAATGTCTCTTGCTGTGGCAACCTATGAACTCTCTTTCACCAACCCCCAGCCTCTGTTCGTTCAAGAAGGGTTTCTGTTTACATAGCTGTCTGGTGGTGAGAGTGACCAGACAGACCCAAGAGCCTGCCTCCTCTCCTCAAGGCCATATCACTTCAGAGATGTCAAAAAACACGATAACAGAAAGAACTCTCATCTCAATAATGGAAGAAGCTCAATACTTCTTCATTTTGCATGTTGGAGGCTGCCTGTCTTTGCAGCCCTAAGAGCAGGCAGGCAGATGCCCATTGTTCTATAAAGGTCTGTTAAGGAAATGATAATGTTACGTTGGCTAGTTTTAATGCTGCTGCTTGCAACAGCTTAATGGATGCAGTTAAATTGACTTGAACGACCCTCTGGCTTCATTAGCATACCATCCAGTTTAATAGTAATACATTATTAATGCTACAAAGTCGAACTGTTCAATGCTAGGAAACAGCAGAAATAAGTTTGCTGGCACCACCCTGGTTCAGCCTTCTGCACATTCCTCAATCATACAGGTTACCCAGAAAACTTTTCCATGGATCCCTTGTCCTGTTCTGCGATTAGGATGGACAAGCTCAGCTAATGTGTAAACATTTTGTTTTTCCTTCACTGCTCACTGTTCAGCTCACAGGCTTTATTTCCAGCACACTGTTTTGGAGAGAGAAGGAAAATTGTTTCTTCATGGGCTTTCCTACGGTGTTCAGCTCTGTAACATGTGGACACTCCATAAACACTAAATAAATTCATTTTTCATGCTATTACAGCAAGCTGAAGGGTTGGTGCTGTCCTATCTAACAAATAGAGAATAAATAGGGAAACAGTGCAACTCAGGCCTTCCAGAAATTTTAGAAGCCACTTCTCACTGATGTTAGGTAATACTTTTAGGGTGCAATGCTTCTCTATGACAATATAACCCAGCTGAGAACCCAACTCACGGCATGAGTTTCCATAGCATTCTCTAGTTTGCTTAGAAAACATAGCCAAAGGGGTTGGACGTTTCCCATACAACTAGCCAGTGTGAAGCTTTATCTGGAAAACTTTCACAGCATTTCACATTCTTAGGAGAGTCAATCAGATAAACAGAGAGCTAATTAGCAAATAGCTGTGCTATTACTATATAAGAAATGCAGACCTGAGTGTGAGAAACATGTACCTTAGGCTGGCTCACAGTGTTTCTCAACATCTTTTATCGCAGAAATAAAAGTTCCTGATAACTAGAACATGAGCAACGATGCAGTCAAGTTCTAACTCCATTACAAGGAGCACATGGGGAAACAACAACTCAATCTAAATTCTGTAGCATAATGCTGCCAAGCACAACCCCTGGGGCATGTAATTGGGTGTATGAGCAGAGATGTAACAAAATGGCCTTATTTTTGGATGTAAGTGTTAATATTAATGTGTGGTTTCAACTAAGTAATGTAGGAAGCTGGTAATGATCATATTAACATAGTGTATAGAAGCAACAACCTGGCAATGTTATTATTTTCTAAATTTAAGACTTGAGAAATTTCAGCAATGCTCATGTTCTTCCTTAGTTCTTCCCCATCTCTCTGCTGTTTCAGATATTCGCCTCAAGCACCACGCAGTCTTCACTGAGGGACACTAGCTGTCTCCTCCATTGGTGTCTTTGGCCAGAAACTGTCTCAGCAGAAGCAGGCAGGTGCTGAACATGGGAGCTGAGTATATCTGACTACAGGCTGGCAACGCGGGATGTGCCTCGGAGCAGCATCTCCTCATATTCATGTCCCTGATTCATACATTATGTGCAATCAAATCCTTACTGCCCAAAACAACTCAGACACCTAACCAGGAGAAAGTAAAGCAAGTTAACCACACAGATGGGATGCTGGATTATGGGACCATTATCTTACCCCGGAATAACTCAAGACTATATCCTTTTGCTGGCTTCACCTAGCTATCTGGGGATCTAACGTATGGAACTACCCCAGATTTTGCTCTTTTCCTTTCACAGAGATTGTAACTGGACTGCAAGAGAACCACATGGTTTTCAGGCCACGTGAGGTAAGTTATCACTAAGAAAATAGCTTGTCAGCACTAGAACAGGTCATACCAAATAAGTCGTTCACCGCATGTACTTTGGCATTTAAAAAGTCTGTCTTTCCATTATAGTATTTGATGGGCCCAATGTTCTCATGGTACAAAGGTGGGACCAGTGCCAGCTGAAGCACAAAACCAGATTACTTAAGGTATGATCCTGGAAAAGGCCCCTTATTAGAACCAAACCCAGCTGCCGTTTGTCCCCCTTCCTCCTGAAACAAACATTTTTAGAAGATTTCTTAAATATTGTTCACTTTGACCTTGAAGGGTCCTTTTCCAAGTTGGTTAGCTGCCAAATCTAAGACTTAAAAAGAAGGAAAAGAGCAGGCCTTTAGAAAACAGTAAGAGAGAATTGTTGGTGGAAGAAAGGTTTCCTGGCTCTGGATAAAACACAGTCACAGGTCAGAGACTCTGCCTCTGGGAAGACTTTTCATGTTGATATACCAACACAACATATTGCTCCTAATTGAGTTCCCTCTTCTTGAACGCAGATGACCAAAACCAGCCACCATACGTGAAATGGCACAGCCCAAAAAAGGATATTGAAACTTCCTCAGCTTCACCTTTACGAACTGTTTTCTAATCAGATTGCATTTTTTTTTTCCCCCAAGGGAGTCTCGCGTAGTTTGTATGTGATGACTTATTGATCAGCCAATACACCATAACCCTCCTCTGCCTCATTTTTGTCCAGCCAAAACCCTCCAACCTTCCAGAACCTGATCTGGCAGTTCATAGAATCGTATTCTGTTTTTATTTTTCCCACCCTTAGGATCATTCATTTCTTCCCCAATGGCAGAGCAACTCCTCTGAACTGATGTTGGCCCCAACCCAGAGTCATCATCATGCTTCCTCAACTTGCTCCCACCGCTTATCCCCACCCACAATTGATTGCAGGCTCTTTGCCTCAAGCATCTCCTTAAGTAATCTCCCCCAGCCTGTTAACTCCCTTTCAACAATCTCCAGTATCAGGCTTTTATCTATCTGACAATGCTTCTACCAAATTATGACTCTCAGCAAAGCAAACAAATACAAAAGTATAGGTCACTTGTGCTATTTTGCACTCAACCACCGCTGTCACAGAGAAGGTGTGAATTCAACTACCCTAACACTTATTTACAGGCTGTCAGCTGTCTGCTTTTCTAAGCACACAAGCTACTAGTAGATACTAGATCTGAAATGTCAACAGGGAGATGCAACAGAACAATACCCAACTTGCAAAATGATGTGCCAGACATGGCTCTGATTTTTTTTTTTTTTAATAAAATCATACCAGGATAGTCAAGAGAAAGTTACATTAATTTCTGAACTTAGGGTAAATTCTGTACTGCTCTGAACACTCTGTGCAAGAGTTGACCTCACCCTTTTAAATACTCTTCTGATTAGCTGTTGTTTTTTAATGGATTAAAATCATTAATGAAAGGCACTGAAAAGATCTTCATTGCAGAATTGTTAAGATAATCTGTAAAATTTTTTGGAAGGGAAAACCCCCCAACTTGTTAGAAAGTGTATTTACCAGCAGTTTATATTTCTCTTTCCTTAGCTATACTCAAAGCTTTGTTGTTGCTGCTTAGATGGAAAAAAGTCTCCCCTATAAATCCTGGCTACTAGCACATATGCTCTGGAACAGAGGAGAAAATGTCCTGGAAGCCTTGATAATATGTTGGCAGAACACTCTTGTTTTGAAGAAGTTGAGAATTTATTTAACTTGTTAGTTTTTTTTATGCTGCTGCACATTTTCCAAAGGGTACAAAAGAAGAATGACAAGATTGAATACTGAGGAACCCTGCACTTGTTGCCAGAGCACACACTCTTGTTACTGCTTTTCTTGTTCTTATTGGTTTTCTTGCTCTATAAGGCCTGTCTGCACTTGACACCACAGGGGACCACAAACAGTATCTTCATCCCAGAAGTCCTAAAACAAATACACTATGAAAATATCACAAAGGGGGGCTACTTGCACTGACCACGCTATGCTAAGTCTCAAAAGCTAGATACTATGCATCCATCTACTACATATTCTCCAGTATATAGACTTCACAACTAACTCTCCCCACTGGTTATTTGGAAATGTAGGTTCTCTGACCTGCATCAAAGGTAGAGGCTTCATTCAGGCAAAAAAAAAAAAAAAAACCAAAAAAAAAACCAAAACAAAACCCAGTTTTGCTAAATTTGTACAGTCTTTTATTCTCATATGGACCCTAACTTAAAATACATACTTATACCTCAGTAATTCCAATTTGTACTCTTGGTGAAGAGGGAGACTTTCCCGAGAGTTTAGATGAACATCTGGATGCTTTGCTCTACCCAACAGGACAATTATACAGATATGAAATGAATCTTAAGAGCTTCTTACTTCTGGGAGATATCACTGAATATGTCTGCTCACAGCTGGTAATCTGCTTCCAACACATTTAGCTAGCAAAGCCAGATAGCACAGACACATCCAACGTCAGGAACATAAAATAAAGGCTCACCTCTTTGATGATATTTGAGGTGGCTTCTTCAAATCACTCTTCATAATCTTGTCTACGCCCTTCATTCACAACAACTTGTGGGTTTCCTTAGGGTTTTGAGACAATAATTCTTGTTTTGCTCCTACCCTTATCTCTCCTTGCCTCATAATCCTCTTGATGCCTTCACGGAGGCTTTCAGGATATGAAGATTTGTCAATTCATTTAACAGCTACTCCCTGGGCATACTGATGTACTTTCTTTCCACAGCAACTGAGGTCACCAAAGAATGTGGTTCATAGTTACCCACATGTAGAGCAATTAGGGATCCCCTGAGCTCCTGAAAGCTTGGGTATTTTTTTTTCAGACAAAAAGACTGGCTTGGGCTGAACTTCCCTATGACTGAGAGCAAGTGCAGCTCAGAGTAATTTAATCTTGGAGGCCCCTTCTTGTGCATACAACAGCTCAGGTTTTCTAACACAAAATTCCACAGATACCATGCTTTCCTCCAAAATGGGGCTTTGCTGGGTATTTCAAAACTGCAAGAACACAATGAGGAAAAGACGTACAACAACTCAAGCAAAAAATCACCTGAAATGACTGAAATGGTGGGTCTGATCTATCTCAGGTACCTCTTAAAAATTGCTCTGATTATCAGCCCTGAAAGCCCTTTGGGCCTCGGTTTTATTTGTCCAACTAGCAGCCTGATGCCTGCTTTGTCTCTTTGTCAGCAGAACTCTCTGTTAGCTGCACAGACAGTTAATATTTCCTCCGTGTTTCTGGGCTGGACCCTGCCAGGCACAGGCATTCCCCAACTCCTTCAGCCCACAGCCAACGCTGAAGGCATCAGCAACTTGCTCACATTTGGAAATCTCAGTATTACACAAACTGAGCCAGCAGGTTTGGGGTCGGGTTTTCCTTTTTTTGTTTATCTGTTTCAGAAGTTACAAACGCACAAAGCATTCAAACACCCACTGCCATCGACGCCCAGCTCCCAGGGGCCAGTTTCCCAGGTGGTGGCGGTGGCACAAGGTGGTGGCGCTGCGCCACCTGGCAAGGCCATGAGTCCTCTCATGAGCTGTGAGCACACAACGTGGCCTGGGAAAAAAAAAAAATCCTATTGCTGATAGTAGCTTTAGAGATGGACTGCAGCGGTCTGGCACAGGTGGCCACTGGCTTTAAAAGCAATCAAAAATCCAGGAAAAATTCTCATGTGCATTTCAGGGAAATTCTGTTTTCAGACCAAAAATCTCATGAGTTTTATTACAATTTTTTGACACACAGTTTACTCAGCAGCTTCAAGGAAACACCTTTGTGTTCAAAAACTCATCTGCATGCAATTCTCCACTTGCCAAAGCAAAGTGCGACAGAAACACACGTAAGGAGGAAAAAGATGTTCATGATGGAAAGAAATTAAGATGGCTTTACTCTTTTAACAGAACAGCTCTGTTGCCTGAGCTTCACGGGTTTCTTCTGTTGTAAATAATTTCCAAACACAGGTGGAATGCAAGTAGCAATGTGAATAACACAAAGGACAAGTCAATGATAAATCAGTAGCAATAGCAACTATAATATGAAATAATTGTTAATCATCACCTGCTCGGAAAACTATTATGGAGAGGGAGATATAGACTTAATATGGACTTGCTCATCTAGACATCATCATGAAACTAGCATCTATCTAACCTCTTGAACACAATGATTGAAGAATATTGGATATCCAATCAAATTATACAATGCAATCAAAAGATTTTGCTTGTGCACTGCAAAGGTCTGTTTCAAAGGTGTCACAAGGACTGAAATTTTTAATTTACTTTTCAACACACAGATATTCCCTTAACAAACCAAATGAGCAAATGCAAATATTGCACATCATTAATTCTGCAACTCCACAAATTGTTGTTTCACCGGTGAAGACCCTTATCATTCCTGCACTTACATAAGTGAGCAAAACCACAAACCTGAGTATGCTGACGTGCATGCAGCCAATGTGCATATAAAGATCTGGGGGAGTGCAGTGCTTGGACCTGTAACCTGATAATGAATTGATCTTTTGATTCATTATCAGAAAATAAGCTTGAAAGGGGCTTGGGGAACATCAACAGTTGTTTCATAAAAAGAACTAGGGGGGAAAAAAAAAGTTTTCTTTGGCATTAGGGAGAGATTTCCTGTCCTATTCCATGATCTCACTAGTAAAAGCTGTAGGCACACCCCACCCCCAGCCCAACAAGCCTAGCTTCAAACATCTTGGATTTGCTGTTTATTTTGTAAGAACAACTATTTCTATATAATTAATCAGAGCCTCCTGCCTCTTCCCTCTCTGCCCTGGATGGAACCTATTTATAGATCATGAGCTCACTGATCCCAGTCGACACAGCAAATCCTTGAGTAAAAAGGGAGAGAAAGACAAAACCTTTTCTATTTATTGTGTATTCCCAACATTTTCAGTTTTTCTCTTTCTCTCCCATAAACACTTGTCTTAACTGGCAAAAAGCTAGTGCAGCAGATTTTTAAAGCACACCATCTCAGAAGCTGAAGAAGCATCATAAATTGTTCGCTCAGCTCACGTAGGTGATTAATCCCCCAAAAAAGTTTAAAAAGCAGTCAACAAAACCAAATGTGGTTTCGCTGTCTTTTAAGGGACCTGCAGGGCAGGTGGTGAAAGTGAAGTTATAAAGAGGGATTTGGTGCCACACTAACTCTAATTTTTAACAGACCAGTTAGACTTACATCAGCTTTCACTGTACTACACAAGTCAGACTTCCACCTGCCCACAACGCCCATCCACTGGAGCACCCTTGGGCATGACCTGGGTGTAATTAGTACCATAAAGAACGCTCTCTAAATTTGGGCACAGTGTGCTGTATAACCAAGTCACGTAAAGCTTGTTATTTAGGATAAACTGCTAGACTGTCCCCCAAGTACAGGATGGTAGCCTGTTTTACAGTGGTGGATGGATGACCAGTGCCCCCAGTGGAGTTGTCCAGGTGAGCAACGTCTGGAGACACCAGCCTTTCCCTCTGATGTCTTTCCTATGTCTCAGAAAAGTTTGGAATACAGATGAGAGTCTTATTCGTGCTTTTATATCTTTCCACAAAGGCAGTCACAAAGGAAAACAGTTCTCAGCAGAACAAATATGTATTTTTTGGAATCTGGCTTGTAATGACAAGTTCACGTGTCTGAGGCCATCCCTCCCCCGCCCCCTGCAGCAGCAATTAGCATCTGAGAAGTGACATCATTGCTGACACCATCAGTCTGGGAACACATGCTGGGGCTCTGGCCCCTGCAGCTACCTCCATGCCCCAGGGAACCTGCTTTAGCTCAGGCTTGGCACTGGTGCCTCTTTGCTCAGTGCAGGGGGCTGCTGGGCCAGTCAGGATAACCTCAGGCTCCTGAAGGCCTCTCTAACTCCTGAATACAACCCAAACCAAATGTTTTTCCAGCGCCAGAAAGCTCAAGCTGCCTTTTCCCTCCCATCTCCACAAGCCCCTAATACTTCCTAAATCCCATTGAGGAGGAACCACCTGAGCTGAAAGGCTGCAAGGAGGAGGCCAGCAGCTACCTCGACTACAGGCACTAGAAACTTCCCAAGGAAGCCTCTTGTCACGCCATTTTCTGGGCATTTTGCTACCTGAGGCTTTGGAGGAGTAGACAAGGCCTTGAGAGCTTCCCACAACCACTTTCTGCCAACGCTCCTCCTTGCTTTGAAAACTCATCTTGGGCTGGGGGTGGCTTTGGGATGGGATTTGCCTGCTTCCATGGAAGAACAATCCTGGAAATGTCAGAGGAAGGTCAGTACCAGCCCCAAAATCAGTTCATTAATTTTCGACCAAAAAAGGAAGAGCATTCTTTTCATGGGAAGGATTCAGATGAAATCTGTCCCTTGCAGTATTTAAGCAAAACTTGTCTTGAGCAGGTTGGGGCAGGGAGCCCCACTTGCGCTTGGATCCCTTTTTCATTTCTCTCACTTGCAAATTGACCGTCTCTTTTGTCTTTCCTTCTTTTAAAGGATGCAAAGCAATGACAAGGTACTTCTAAGCAAGACAATTTCATTTCAGACTGTATTATGATCAGCTGTCTCTCAGAAGTGGTCTTTCTTGTTTGCTGTGTCACTTCACCTCTTTAGAGAGCCAAGAAAAGCAAGGACAAAAGGGCTGTCTGCTTGTAGGATAGGGCAGTAACTGTCACTCTGCAATTATAAAGCTACTAAGAATGCAAAGTAGTGAAGCATTAATTTTGGAATACAAGACAGTTTCACAAGTTGGACCTACCTGATGAATAGTTTTAATATAATTCATGTCTATCATTACCAAGAAATTACTACCTTTCTAAGCCTGTATGAACTCATGTTTAATAAAACCAAATAAAAGCTGTTCCAGTGATCCAGTTTTTTCCTGTCCTTTGTAATCCTCACTAAAGAATCAGGCTCATAACTTCTACTAAGACACAAGTGCCTTTCACATAAGAAGTACTTTCTATAGTGGAAAAATGTAATTATTGCTTGGAATAGAAAGAGAAAGAATTCTTTGCTTGGAAGTCTCTGGTTAAAACAATAAACAGGCCCCTTTGCTCTTGCTCTTCTTTGCATGCAGCATTTCAAAACTAAGTACAGTCCCTAGGGAAAAAAGAAAAAGAAAGAAAAAAAAGCTAACATCAAACTTCATTTGAGGTCTACTGCTCATGCTATTTTCCAGCTGAAGCAGACAGACAAAAGTATCTACTGGTTTCAAACTGGGATTAACCCTTTGGCTCCACTCACAACCATAACCTGATTTCTTCTCCATAGGCAGTTCAGATAAGAAATGGGAGAAGGATGTCATGATTGTATTGGAGCTGGTAAGATATCACACTGTGTCAGGTACCTTCACAGATACCTGGCCTCACAGATATTTCAAAATATAAGTTGCTCCTATTTCTATACTCCTTGCCCTGCAAATACACGCAGATAAATCCATGGCTGCTGCACTAAAAAAAAAAAAATAAATATAAAAAACAAAGGGGGTAATAATAAAGCTAAGACTTTTTTTTTTTTTTTTTCTTGAAAAAAAGAGCTGACACAACTGGAAACATCATTCAACTTTCAGAATTTCGGGGCTAATAATAAAGCTAAGACTTTTTTTTTTTTTTCTCTTGAATCAAAGAGCTGACACAACTGGAAACATCATTCAACTTTCAGAATTTCTGACTATTCCATCAATTCCCCCGAATGCTTATTTCTGGGAAGAAAAAAAAAAAAAACCAAAAAAGACTGCTCTGCCTTAGCTGGAGAAGGACTAGGGACATACAGGACCCCTGAGTTGACTCGGTGTCATCAAAAGTATTTGTATTTTCAAACTATTCATACTGTACCATTTTTTGAACAAATCCATCTGCTTTCTTTCATACACGCACTCACACATCCATGCACACATGCATTGACTTATTCACTAGCAAGGCACAAGGCAAAATAAAAAGGTAACTGTGTACTTGCAGCCAAGCAAAAGAAACCATTTCCTAGAGCCAAAATCAGTAACACACACGCTGCAAATGACCCGAACACAGACACTTTACAGAAGGTATTTTGTACCCCACAGTAATTACTGATGGCAATAACTTACCATCAGTAGGTATTATAGTTGAGGAGGCAAGCACATGCAGGTGACGCTCACATTTGTGGGGTCTTTTCAGAAGATTTTTATACATGCCACTTACTTTTGCATGAGTTTTCTATCTCGATATTGGAAAGGATGGCAATCACCACTTCTAACACGGATGCTAATCACACAGATCATTTCATATGTTGTTTAGTTTAGAGAAGAGGAGGCTGAGAGGAGACCTTATCACTCTCTACAACTACCCGAAAGGAGGGTGCAGTGAGGTGGGTGCTGGCCTCTTCTCTAAAGTAACAAGTGATAGGACAAGAGGAAGTGGCCTCAAGTTGCACCAGGGAAGGTTTAGCCTGGATATTAGGAAAAATTTCTTCACTGAAAGAGTGATCAGGCATTGGAACAGGCTGCCCAGGGAAGTGGTTGACTCACCATCCCTGGAGGTGTTCAAGAAATGTGTAGATGCGGTGCTTAGGGACATGGTTTAGTGAGTTAGGTGGTGTTGGGTTGGACTTGATGATCCTTGAGGTCTTTTCCAACCTTAATGATTCTATGATTCTATGATTCTATATTCTCATTTTTCAGACCACACGTGGTATGAAGCACCCCTTTCTTTTGTTTGCTTCCTACCATAGACAGCAGGATAGTAGAAAAAAAATCATCACCCCCTCCTAAATCCACTCAGCTGATTTACTAAATGCCTTCCCCAGCTACTGTTTTAGGTAGCCACTGCTGTAAATGAAATACGGTATTCCAAATTACTCAACAAGATGTAGAGCTTTCCATTCTAAAGGCACAGTGTCATTTACTGGCATGATG
Organism: Pterocles gutturalis; assembly: GCF_000699245.1. Classification (NCBI taxonomy): domain Eukaryota; kingdom Metazoa; phylum Chordata; class Aves; order Pterocliformes; family Pteroclidae; genus Pterocles; species Pterocles gutturalis. The sequence continues at coordinate 43,283 of NW_010140994.1, forward strand.
CAGGCAACAGCCTTTTGCATCCAACCACAGGACAGTGAGGAAACCGGAAGAAAACAACAGGAAGCAAGCCGGCCAGCTGAACCACCACCAACCATAAGGCAAATGGGAAAGGGACTCAGCAACCTCCTCTCTGTTTGGAGCACTGGTCTGGACCCTGCTCTCCAGTGGGATCCCAGTGCTGGCTGCAAGTGCCACAGCATCAGGAACAGTCTCTGAGATGTTAATGCAGTCCAATACAAAGCTGGCAACTTGGGACTAAATCTAATCCAAACTCCATCTTCCCCACGTACTTGCACCTTATTTTAGAATTTGTACCTTTACTGGTCTGGTCCAATGATTCTGCCAAGCAGGCAGGCCCATGAGTAGACACCCACCGGATTGTGAGCCAACTGGGATAGGAAATTCAACACAGACCACTCCTTGCAAGAGAGACACTTAGAAACAGTTGAACATGACATACATTTGTTTGCTCTCTGCATCCCTTGATGACAAGTCTCATTTTAAAAAAGAAACCTGCAAAAGGTCCCTTCCAACCCAAACTATTCTATGATTCCATGATTCTATGTTCTTCAGGTTCCACATAGAAAAACACAGTATAAGCCTGAGGAAAATAAAGACTAAGGGAAAATCAGGTTTCTGATTCCACAGTGATATATTTAAAAAGCAACCATAAAAGCTATTACACAAAATACCTCTGACACATTCAGCTAAATTCAGCAGTAATTTAGATTGTACTATGCCTAAAAAACTTTTCTCTATAAACTGGAGAAACTTTGTGGGATTAAGTGCCTGTCCATACACAAAGCAGTTATCCACAAAAGAAAATTAAGTCTTGAGAGTCCAAAAAAAGCATGTCCAGAATTATACACTGGCATGTTCCTGTATTCTTCATACCATTACATGTATATCCAAACTATGTACGCTATTGTAATCTGTCAGCAGTGCATTGCATTTGATTACACCCTTACTTCAAAAAAAGATTGTGGATGAACACCTATCTTTTTACCTTTATTATCCCCTCATGATCTGTGCATAGGAATATTGAGATAATCTTAATAACACCAGTGCATTCTCATGTGCATGAGTCCACGCTCTCCAACAACCCAGGGAAAAATCAGAGACAGGGAAGCCATTGGGAGGAGAAAGGGCTCTGGGGTAAGCTTTCCTTCATCTCACTTCACATGTAGATGTGTGTATATATGTGCTCACACACATGTATCTCACTCTACTAAATCACAGTTGCATGGCAATATTAAGAGGAATTGGTTTACAGATTACCCATGGGTTATACACGTAATTATTCCAGAATAACAATAACACATCTTCAAAACACGCTTCTCTTAAAATTAAAAGCAGAAAAAAAATTAAGCAGCAGAAATCAAATAAATTAATCAACTTCAATTTCATAGTGGTATTTCTGAAAGCATGGATAATATATGCCCACATTTACCGTAAGACAACCTTCTGTGTGTTAGGCATCAATTATACTAAATAGTGCAACACAGCTATTCACTCTTAGCGTTACAATAAAAAGTTTAAATTAATAACGAGTTCAGGAAATAAATTCAAATAGGATCAACTACACAGTTCAATGAAAAAGCAAATGGAAAACCTCACAAATCAAAAAATAAAATTAAACCCAAACTGGATGAGGAAACACAAACAATAAAATCAAGCCTTCCCCCCACCTTCCTTCTTCTCTGGTGGTAATTTTCAAGTGTAAAGAGTAATATTAAGGTAATAACAATAATAATGAGTTTGTCACTGGGTATTTTCCTGGAATTAATAAACCTTAGCTCAACCTACAATTCCCAACAACCAAAGCCAAATCTGAAACCCCAGGAAATGCCTTTTGCAAACACACAAAGGTTTGGGAGTTTTGGTTTTTCTCTTTCAGAAATTCAAGCACAAGGCACATCACGGCTTCTTCCACAGAAAGAACTGATGACATGATAAATCCTACATAACCTAGGGACACTGCTGAAATGCAAAGGTATAATCCATTACCTACTGCACCGGGATATTGAAACAGGTTATATATATATATATATATTTAAAACAGAAGCTTAGCAGTTCACATGTAAGGCTTTACTTTAGGAGGTGCCACTCCACTTTATAAAGCAGCTTTTTAGGGTGCTCCTCCTTTTTTCCCTTGCTAAGTGGAAATCGCGGCGTTACTACTCTGCAGATGGTTACAGCCAAAAGTCAAGCGCAGTTCTGGCCTCTTCCCAAAGGCAGGCTGTGAAAGTGCTGCCGGCTGGGAACGCGCCTGGCTCGACAACCCCTGCAGCCTGCTGGGGCAGGGGGGCCGCTGAGATAGCCCTGAGAGGAGGGCCACCCGCTCCCCCCCAGAGCCTGCAGTGGAGTCAACTGAAACGCTTCTCCCTCTTCCTCCCCGCCTTGCTCCATGACTCTGGTCTTGATGAAATGCCACGGGAAGCTCCCTCTCTGAAAAAAAACAGATTTGGGGCCCGAAGGTTACATCTCTGACCATCAGCTGGTCCAGGAGGAGGAAGCCTGCCTTACCTAGTTTTCTAGAAGGCATCAAGGCTCTCCTGAGAGCTTTCCCACCA
>NW_010140994.1:45873-51521 GCF_000699245.1 Pterocles gutturalis
AGCAAAGAATGAGCAAGAAAGAGGGAGAGGAAACAGACAGGAAGAAAAAAAGACGTGACTTTCCTTTCACACCTGAAGTAACCAAGGTGTTCATAAGGGAGTCAGAAGGTCCCAGGGCCCCAGTGTCAAAGCCAAGGAAAGAAAAGCTTGTGATTTCAAGCAGCGCTGGCCCCTCCTTGGATTTTTCAGCTGAAAACTCTTCACACCCTTACTCATCTTTTTGGCTGTGCAGCTGTGTTTTTTTAAGTCTTCCTACAGACAAAACTGCTGTTGACCTCAGAGAGGCTACGCCTGAAGCATGACTGTAGGATCATGCCTTGTGCTTCCTAAGATTAATTAAAGATGGTTTAGTTTTTATTTATAGATCCTATTAGCATCACAGGAGAAATCTAAACAACTAGGTGAAAGAGAGCAATTGCCACCACTTCCAGCCACATAGCAGCGCAACTACAACATCCCACAGGACAAAGCATTGTAAATGTGTGTGTATATATGTCTTCATGTGTATAATGTAAATATATATATGTTTGTTTATGTATAGTGTAAACAGATATATATATATGTTTACAATTCTATTGGATTTTCTACTTGGAGTATCATTTATCTTCTGGCACCATCTCGAGCTGTCTGTCTTAAAAGAGATGCCTGTAGGAACAGAATTGACCTTTCATACCAGAAACAGGATAAACTTTAAGGTTCAAGTTACAAAAAAAAAAAAAACAAACAAAAAACAAAACCAACCCCAAACCCAACAGCTTCTTGCTGTAATGAAAGCCACTGAAAGCCATGTAAACTAACTCTTACTTAAGTCTTTTGCAGAAGATGTCGAAGTTCGGACGATTTTAAGCTTTGTCCTTAAGAACACAGAGGACAAATCCTATCTCAGAGATTTCTCACCTCAAATGTTGGCAAGTCTCTTTCCACTGAGTTTAAGAGTAAAAGATGATATCAGAGAGATACTGGGACACGGGAAAGTCACTGGTGTTCTTTTCCATAAGGAGAGCACAGCCTGTAAATGAGCAATCCAAGATCAAGTGTAGTGAGCTCTACCCTCTGAAGGGTTTTTCCTTTTTCTCCCAGAAATGCAGTTTCTCAAGATAACTGTCTAAACTGTGGTGGCTGGATCTCAGCAACCAAGGCAGTCGAATTCCTTTTCCAAAGCCCTCTCCCATGGCCAGCACTGATACAACCATGGCTCCTGGCTCTGGGCAGATCCTGAAGACGCAGAGGGGGAAGCAGCTCAGCCAGTGAGCTACAGGCCACACAGGGACCAAAACGGGTTAGGCAGCTACTGCCTGCAGCCCAGGGAGCCCTTCTTCACCCCTCGAGGAACACTCATCATTTCAGTGCTTCAGACTTCGTTTTCTCTCCCTCCCCTGGATGGAAACCAGGACATCCACTGGTGGTCTGGCCATAGTGAAACCCCACCTTGGGCAGTACCCCAGCAGGTAGGTTGTGATTCACTGTAAAGAGGCTTTGCTATAGCACAGGCTGCTGTCTAGCTTCTACAAAAATTCCATCTCACATGACTGTGTTCATCCACACAGCTGTTTTTCCTTTAGAAATCCATTGCCCTTGCAGTCCCAAGGGAAGAGCAGGGCTAGGCAGTCAAATAAAACCTCCCTTAATAATCTGAGCCACACAAAGCATCCCTCAAAACCACTATGTATATATACATAAACAGTCAAACTAAGAGTCATGACGAGCTACTTCCAGGACAAACATTTTCCACACCACGTAACCCAGAGTACAGCCCAACCTGATCAGCATAAACCTTCTCAATATATGTGGTCCCATATGTTACTCCAGGACCATCAAGTCCTTAAAACCAGAGAAGTTTGGTAACAGCACGCTCATCACAAGCTGTTTAAAAACAACCAACTTACCCCTTCTCAAATCCTCACAAAAATTTATAGCACATTTTTGTACTGCAAAATAAATTTTTCCTCTGCCTAATCTCACCTGAAAAAAAACAAGCATATCATAAAAGCCCTGTCTTCTTGAATCTGAAGTTTCTGCTGCTTTCTGTGGAAATGTTTGGGGTGATCCCACACTGCAACTCATTGTTTCCCTGAAAGTAGTTCATGATTGCAAAAAGCTTGTATTTTTAAAGCTAGTTGGAGTTAGTGGCAATTGGTTTTGCAAGGCCAGAGTAATTTAAGCTTTTGGAACTTTATATGCTATCAACCTGTCCTGGGCTAAGCTGATGCTGTATAGTCTCTGTTGCACACTGCATCTGAAACTTACACTTCTGGTGTACCCAACACGCAACCTTCAATGAGATTTCTAAGTGTAAAGCTGGCCCTGGAAATGGGGTTTAACAAACTCACACAAGCTCTTCCAGCATTGAGTAGAACAAGATCTGAAGTCCTGCAAAACCAGCGGATTCTGAATCATTTATTCCAATCAGGATTTTGCCAGAAGACTTTAGGGATTTTGCATTCTATTCATCATGTTAATTTGTTTGGAAAAATAACAAAGACTTCTTTCAAATACACATGATAAATCAGAGTATAGGAGAAAAAATTACAAGACCCCAATCCGTACTATTACACAACTAAACCCAGACTCCAATGCCCACTCCCCGAACGTGGGAGTGATACATGAGTCCCAAGTGGAAAGTCTGGATCAGAAGTCTAGCCTTCAAACCCTGCCTGCTAAGAGCAGGAGGATATTAGATGGTCCTAACAGCCCCTGGCCCGAAAAAGGTGCTGCTCCTTACCTATCCCTAGTGAAGCATAAAAGTTGAGGTTTTCACTGAGTATTCAGAGAAAAAGAAAATTAAACAAACAATGAAGTCAGATAGCTTGAACTGCATGTATTTTTTCTTCCCAATTAAGAAATTGGACAATTTTACTCCAGGGATGCAAAATGTTCTAGTGCACTCTGGAGCACAAGTTAAGTACCAGATTTGCAAAAAGCGAGAGGCAGTATGTGGCACGGTTACTGATATTGCTACTCATATTCCCAAGCCTTAGCTGTAAAAGTTCTCCTGGCCAAAGGGTTCAAATCCCCTCATGTAAATGATATATGGCTTGGGCAACCTTCCAGATGCACTTGTGTCAGTGCAAAGGGTCACAGCTTCCATGTTACTTGGCATCACTCCCCTCTGACCCTCTGGCAGAGTGGCTTACAGGAGCAAGTCCAACTCACTCCATTCAAAATCAAACTACTAATTTAAAAGGTTTCTGCTAAGCAGTTGGATGTTAATTGAGACTGATCACGTTAATTTGTCTGCCAGCAGATCCAAAGGGGCAGTAACTGCTGGAAAAAGAGACATAATGAATACCCAGGACCTAAATTTTGTTCCAGTCATACAGCTGGATCTAGAGGAGGGCACGTGTCTTTGGTTTTCATGCCCTATCAGCATCCTGTCCTGCCAGCCTTCAGACTCTTAGAAAGTATGAGCAGTATGGGAAACCAGTGTAAGAGAATTTCCAATTTGGAAAAAATGAAACTCTGCCTGCAGAGTTTAATTCTGGGTAATCCTAGTCAAGAGATGCCGGCAAGCACTCTGGGACTGAGGAAGAAAGAGTTCATATCCAAATTGCACGACTTCCCTGATAACCCAGAAAGAGATGGTACTGCATTCATACTCAGCACCAAAGTTTCAGGTACGTGCTCGTGCAGGAATCCTGGGAAATTTCTGCGCCTGATGAAACCATAACCTCGCCGTTCATCCTGCCCTGGCCTGGCCCCGCTAACTTCACTCAGCTGTTACTTGGGAAAAGCTGCTGTGAGACGCAGCAAACACATCTGGCTTTGGATGCTGGGAGCCTGTCTGAAATTTAGGAACAACCCACGGCTGGAAATGACGATCAGCAATGGGATTTCCTGACCTACTCTCTCCGTAAGCAGTGCTGAAGTGAGGGTTAGCTGATAGATTTTCGCCAGCCCTTGCAGAGCAGTGAGAGAAAATGCTATACATATTGGGTGATTGCTGTTGGTTTTACTGATATTATGTTATATATGCTAGCAGGCAATTCCAATAGATGCAAAAAAGTGTCAAAATTAGTACAAATAGCTTTTGATTCTTTTTCCAGACTCCTTAGCCCACAAGCAGCACTCTGCGTTCTTCTATAGGAAAGTGGTATCACCTCTGTTAAGTGGACTTTTCAGACTCTGAAGCAGGGTGCTTTCCTGAGGTTGAATTAAGATTATGAGACAATAAACTTCCTGATTAAAAACAAATAATAATCCACTCTACAAAGAAAAGGGAGCAAAGACTTCTTTGTCAACATAGCAAAGAAAAATGTCTAAGTGACCACATGAGGTGTCTTTCCCCCTTCTCTTTTATTTCTTTTCTTTTTAATTTTCCTTTTTAAAGCGAACATGGTAAAATCTCTCTGTATTTCAAAAAGAATATTTTTCTTAGTGGACACATTATGAAATTCACTGCGGTGCGATACTCCCATGCACCTGTGAAACAACTCGCTCCTTCAAAGGTAAGCAGTGACAAGAGAGTTAAAAGCGCTACAGGGAGCGCAGGCAGGAATGAGAAATCAGCCCATGTCACATACTGTGCCTCTCAAGAGAAGGACTGTCTGTCAGGAGCTATGGAAAGAAAACGCTGGGTTTCATCCATGGAGCCAGAGAGGACTGGCTACAGCACAACAGGAAAATCAGACAGTGGAATACGTGGAGTCCCTTAAATATCAGTCAGCAAACGCTTTTTCATCTCGTATAGAATTGGCAAAGTCCTACCAGCTAATCTCTCTATCCACCACATCCCAGGAAATTTCAGTCTCCAGGAAGGAAAGAGGGTCTAGCTCCACTAACACCGTTCAGGGAACACTGCCATCATCATCCCTGAGCTAGACCATTCATTTCTTTTCCAATACAAGATGTGGCATTTTGTCTCAACAACTCTATTAAAAAAAACCAACCAGATTAAACTTTTGCACTGCCAGGTCTCATTGTAACCAACCCATAGAAAGTAACACAACTGTACTGAACCCACTAGAAATGTCGCCAGTGGGGACACAGGGAAAACACACAGGGGACTCACCACATCTTGAAAGGACTCCAGAGACCAGTTACAAAAGCTCACCACGTGGTCATCATTCCCATAGTCACCTTGCAGAAAAAGGACCAAGCAATCACATGGGAGAGACAATTCTCTTCCACTTTAGCATTATTCATTAAAAGGCAGTTGCTGCTGAAAGTTTCCCACAACAAGCAGCTCTTAATTCCAAAATTGTTCCATTAAGGGAAATCTTAGGAGTCATCACTTTTACTCTGGCTTTACGTTCTGGATTTTTGCCTGGGCAACGTTCAAGCAGGAACAACATCTATTTAAAGTACATGCACGGTACATATTATGCATAGATGTCAAGGGATGGGAGTAGGTTACGAAACATGGAATCCATGATATTTTACAAAAAAAAAATCATTGTTCAAAGAGCTTAGGGAAAACATAACACTGTACTTGAGGCTATGAAGTCGTAATCCAGTTTCCCACCTGGACAAATGGTGAGGCCAACAGTACATTAGTTTGTCCTGAAGCAAAAGCTCTGTCTGAGAGGAACTAAAATAGCACAACACAACCCTGTGACTAAGTTTTTCAAAATTGTTACTAAAACAATTATGAGGAAAAAAAACCAACCCCAAACTCTATCAAATCCCTCACAAGAAGAGTGGAACAGCAG
>NW_010140994.1:51532-57477 GCF_000699245.1 Pterocles gutturalis
TAGTCTGACCCTGTTTGCAAGACCTGAGGAAGAAGGAAGCTTACATGCTTCCTTGATTTCTGCTTTTTTTTTTTTTTAAAGAAGTGCTAGATTCTATTAGCAGAAGACACAGAGTAGTGAGATAACCCTACAACAATGTAATCTGCTTCCAGAAACTGCTTCTTCTAGGCAGCATTCAGCACAGATGTTTCAAGTCTGCTATAGACACAGGCTCAAGGTAAAATACCAAGGGAAACAGCACATAATCTTCAGCTTGTTCCCTCAAAATGTTGGCCAAGAACAACGAAGGCAATTGGTGTTCCAGTAAATCCCTGTGTGTAAAATATTCAACATGTAAGCACAGAACAAAAAAAGAACCCCACAACAACCTTTTAAAAGAACATACACCAAGCTTTGTTTCTTTTCCAGTGCAAAGGAATGGAAACCCTCCCACTGACTTCAATGGGAGCTGGGTCAGACCCTGAAAGTCTTCACATAAAACTTGCATTAAGGAGAAGTTGCGTATTGGTGTAAGCCATTTCTACTTAATCCCCTGCTCTTCTCCTCCTGATAAACTGCAAGCTTGCAACACATACTGTTTGAAAACAAAGCTTAAAATACAAAGACAGCTTTCTGAGGTTTGTAACTGGATTAAATGTAGTAGTCAAAACTGAACACCACGAGAATTAACATGAAAAATTATCATACTTTGCTTTATTATGTAATGAGTTAATTTAAGAGGTTTATAATCACCAAAATCTATCATAATCTTTCTTTATAAAACATGACAAATAATGGCAAAATGACATTATTTCAATGGACCACATTAATCCCATACTTCACAACAGTTATTCTACTGCTTTTAATATTGCTCTCATGTCTTACAAAGCGAAGCTCTAGCAGAGACAAATGACTTTGAAAAGCTGTAACAATGTTCTTATGATTGTACAGCTCTCATTTTGTACAATTATTTTCACATTACGCACACTCAGCTTTCACAGCAACCACTTTGTAAAAAGCTCTATTCAGTGTTTGTATTTCAACATTATCTCTAAATGAACTCATGCTAATGAAAACACACAAGTATTTCAATCTAAATGTAGAGACTAAAGATCAAAATATTCACCTGATTCCATGTAGGTGAAATCAAAAGCACTTTTGAGCTTCTGGATCCAGTGATGTGCCCTGGCCACAATGCAAACTTTAACCAGGACATGAGCAAAGAACAGCCTTGTTCATCTCTGTTTCAAAAAGGAGAAAACCTAGGAGCCCAGGTCAGGCTAAGACCATGACTGCCAAGCATAGTGTGGCACCACTCAAACTAGAGGCAGCCTTTGTCTTTCAGTGCCAGTACCCTACTGGTTTCCAAACCAGTCCCCCTCTACCTCTTAAAACCTTCATACCTCAACCAAACGGTCTTTTTCATTAGTGCATCCCAAATAACAGTGCTGTGTCATCTACAAAATCACAATGGGTGTAATTTACACAGATCAAACCCACAAAAAAACAAAAAAAAACACCCCCAAAAAACCTTCAGCAGAGAGCTTGGAAGAAATTCAAGCCCAGCATAACCAGAAATAACTTCCAAATGTCTCAGCAGTGTGGACCAGGCCACCCCCTGTCCCTACATCTTACAATTAAATTGTTTGAAAGTTAAGAAACTTGCTCACAGCAAGATTGGCCTTTCTTACCTTTTGCCACATTTTGATGAAGAAGAGTTCCCCAGAAAAATTGAAGAAAACATTGGTGTCATAGGCGTCATCCCCAACGTTAGCGATGGAAATATTAAGTGAGATGTTCCTCACCGCGCCCAGGGCCAGGTAGGCAGTTCTGTCATCAACACTGTAGGCAGAAACAATTACATCGGTTTAACTCCGGGCAACTTTCACACTCTGGTCCTTCTTTCTTCCTGCTATGGAAGTGTCACAACTCAACTGCTTAAAAGCTCAGCAGTGGGTAATTCAGGAATGTGTTGAACGGCCATTGCATTGTGGGGGGGCTGTACTGAGAATGAGCAGCTCTGGAGTCCTGGTTCTGACACTGCCTTCTGTGACTGTAAGGAAAGCCCATGATCCTCATGTGAAACTATTTCATGTGGCTTATTGTTAATGTGGTTTTATTGAAAATAAAACAGTTGAAGGCTGTGAAGTGACTGGCCAGGGGAAATGCAACAAGTGCAAGATATTATGCCCACATTTAAATACACAGGCTACTTCATTTTGTTTCCTAATAATTCAAACATTCTAACATTCTAGTAACTTTATGAAAAATCTTCTTAGAGTTATGCTATGACTAGGAAAACCATAAAAGAGGATCAAATAAAATTCAGAAACAGGTGCAAGTGGAACAACGTATAAAAATTATAACCATCCCCTGAATGTGACAAATCTTTCCTCGGGTGTTTATGCTGGAGTCACCTTCTATTAAGTGGAACACCAAGGGAATCATTGAATTAAAATAATAGCTATGTGTCATGAATGAGTGCATATAAACATTTGCAAAAGCATACACAGTGCAGGACTGACTGCAAAACCAGTTTGAGAGGTCCAAATAATCTGAGCTGTTGCTCCTTATATACCAAATTAATGGCACAACTATATGAGAATACTTGGAAGCATTTAACTTTTTGGCCCCAACTTCAATGTTTACTGTTGAAAAGCAGACAAATTATGAGGATACTGAACAATCTGCTGGGATTTTCTAATAATCAAAAGTGCATATGTGGAAGCAAAGATACAAAACAACCATTTATTACAGTGAATTATTTCTCAGGAACTTTATAATCTCACTTCTTGCAATCTCTTCAAAACTTAATCAGCAGCTATCAAATCCATTTGCAAGATCTGGAAGCATTGCTTCAGTAAGCAAAGGAAAATTACAAGATATTTATCTTATGCTGGGTTGATACTAAAAATAATGCATGCTACAGAATCATCTCTGAATTGGTACTAGCAGCACTTTGAGATTTCACATAAAGTCAAGACAACCAAGAATACTGTCCTTCCTACTGAACAATAACAAAAAACCTCATAATGAAATCCTATTTAAAACTAAACCCACAAAAAATGTCAAAATAAACAGCATTGGTTTGTGTAACTCCTTTCTAAAGCTATCACTCGTCTGTTGAAAGTGCATCATACCAAAATGATGATTATAACAACATTTTCCTCAGCAGAGAAAGAAAACCCACTTTCTAAGAGCACACTGTCATTGCTCCTACACAAAACTCACACACCAATTAAACTCTGATTTTAGGCTGGCAGAAGAGTTCAGGTCTTCCTCTGAAAGGTTACACAAGATTGTGCTGTAAATCCCAATTTAAGATAGCAGCTCTCTGAGTCATCAAATCTGTGTACATCTGGAATGAATCAGGTTCGCTTGCAGTGAGAAGAGGATTAGGAATCTCCCTGCTCACAGGGGAGCTCCCAGGGCTCGTTTGCTGCTCAAGAGCATAACATCACGGAGTGCAGACAGCCTGCTGTGATGCTGGAGCCGCTCTGCTGCCAGCGCGGTGCCATCCTCCTCCGTGCCTGCCATGCATTAGGCAGCCTAGATGCCATGCCAAAACACATCAATTAAAGAACTGTTGCCACCTGCCAGAAACAATAAAACAAACTAAAGCCACTCCTTCATCTCGACAAGGTATGTCAAACAATTTGAGAAATGTAATCAAGCAATGGCTTTCAATTTTCATTTTGTTGAATGAGAACTACAAAGTGGCCTCAGCACCTCATAACTATGCCCACATCAAGAAAGACAGGCTAAAAATAAACACACTGACTCAAAACATTAAAAAAAAAGGGGGAGGGGAAGAAAAGTAGGGAAAAATTTCAATATATAATCGCTTAATTGGACAGAAGAACATAACCTCATTATTATCAGGTAGTACACACAAATGGGTAAAAGTTCTGGGTAGACGGTAGACCTATATATACACATAATATACAGGCAACCACATCTGCATGTGCTTACGTACAGTCACATGAAATACATTGAGCTATCAATGTTTGCATGGAAAGGGAAAGAAATTTGACATTCAGAGGTACTAAACGCCTGCAGCTTTTGTTCACATGACCCAGACTTGGAGGTAACTGAATTTTTAATTCTGAAAATCATGCTCCAAATTTCTGACATGGTTTTGAGTTCACTGGCCATGGTACTACACATCAAATGTAAACAGAAAAATTTAACGTTTTCTTCTTAAGTAATTAAGAAAAGAAAACTAAATTCCAGGATAAAACAAGTATCATCTTTTTTGCATGCTTTAATATTCTTTGTTAATGCCTGCACCGCATCATTGCACTACAGTCAGCGAGGGAGGAAGGACCAGCTGGGAAAGGCAAACTGAAAAGATCTGCAATTTTCATCCACCCGCTCCCCCAAGATGCTAGCGTTTTTATTAACGTGGGTCAGGGGAGACATAATCTGCATTCCAAAAGGTACGCAAAGACATATTTCTCTATTTCCTGCACAAGAGAGAATTTTTTTAAAAAAATTGAAAAAGCATTTAGCACTTCCTCTCAGCCTGTACAGATCACACATGGGGTGTAGAATGTTACGGGGTCACATTTACCCTGTTAGTCTGGGTCACCAACTTTCCCTTTTGTATTAGGAACCTTTCTTTCCTTACAGCAAATAAATATTAATAAATCACTGCTATTGCTCAATCAACAGTGGAAGTTACAGCTAGTGTCAGTTAGACTGCAAGTGGGTAAAAATGCCTCAAACAACTGAAGTCCAGTCTGTCCTCCATTAGATATATTAGAGTCCCACCTTTTCCTTTCAAATCAGTAAAAGATGCAAGTGAGCCAACAACAGTGGTCCAGCGTTGCAGTTGGTCTTCACAGTTACTATGATACTTGAATATTCATCTCGTCTCCCTGGACTCTTTACATCAACCCTGAAAACCTTTCTCCTGTGGGGTTTTTATCACAGGCACCAGGGTCAGTTGAACTTTGGGAGGAGGATAGCAAATACTTGAACCTCAAAGGCCAATAAAAAGCTAAAACCCTCGGCTGCCCTTCTGAGAATTCATTTGATGTCTCAGTGCAAAATGGAGAGGTAGCAGCCCCATAAATAAATCCAAACCAAGTAAAAATTTTAAACAACACCACAGCGAGCAAAGCTATCGGATTTTACACTACTTGGTTATGCCGTCTTGCCATTGCATATGCGTTCAAGGTCAATTCGCTCTGCAAAGTTCACAGCCAATCTACACTAAGGACTTGGCCAGCCACTGAAGATACCAGGGATTGTTCTGCATTAGCTGAGCTGCTGTCTTCTCCCTCTCACACGGAAGCCTAGGTGAGCAAATGTGCTATGAGACCTCATGCAGTCGATGACCACAGCCTATCTGAGATGCATTAAGCCAGCTACAGTACACTAGCTCTGAGCCCACTGTATCATTTTATTAGTGATCTTTTCTATTTCTATTTCTCAAATGGAAACTTTCCAGTGTGCTCTGAGCAGCAGATAGCATGAGGTGATGGGAAAACCATAATAGAGAATTTGAGAAATGGTCAGCCGAGGTTCTGTGTCAGCAATCTCATACCAAAAGTGTTACCTTTTCCATCTACACTTTAATTTTAAAAAATGAATGCATCTGAGCAGTAAACAATGGGGGGAAAAAAAACACTCTAGGAAATCCTTTTTTTCTCTTTATGACGGTATTGAAACAACAGAGTGATTTCTAATCCCAGATAGTTACCATACATTCAAAGCTTCACTGGAAATTGTCTTCTCCTCCCCAAATGTAGTTTCTCCACATAAATCCGGCCCCCCCCCCCCCCAAACTACACAACAGATATAACAGCCATCTGTCTTCAAACTTTTAAGTAAAAAGGACAGAGCAGAGTACAACATCCACATATAAACACCCCTTATCACCCTACAGAAATCTGGTGCCTTTCATTATTATCAGTGATTTCAAATTGTACCCAGATATTCACAACCCTTTACAAACAGAA
>NW_010140994.1:57510-65156 GCF_000699245.1 Pterocles gutturalis
GGAAAGAGCCGCCTCTGTTTTCAAACAGCATGTACTCCAGGGAGCAGCTTTTGGTTTGAATGGAGACCCCCTGGTTTATGAAACTGTCACATGAAAGCAAGAGGAGGCACAACATCCATAGCAGCTCTAATCTAATCTTTCACCCTTGCAGACACACATACAAGCCAACATCTTTTATAACCACAAGCAGCATCCTTGAATCCAATGATACTGTGCCCCTGGGACAAAGTTATCCCTGCACGTGTGTGTAAGACAGCATCCTAACACAAAAACTAGTTACTAGTAGCAGAAGGAAATGCAAAAGATCAATGGTACCAGGTATGTAGCTGAAAGTTGCACACATCAGCCTGACGTGAAAGAAAAAACCCTGTATGTTTTCTCTGTTTGCTAAAATACTTGGAACACTCTGTTGCAAATGTGATTGTTGACCATAGTTCTGGCCCTGAAATTTGAGGATGAATCAGTAGCACTAATATACTGTTTCTAGGAATTAGATCATGAAAAAAGTCATCATGCAAACCATGTATTTACCATAGAAATTATGCCTTCAGAAATAAATCTCCTATTATTAGACAGCTTTAGTTTCTTGTCCCCATTCCTGGGATGCTGTGGTGCAATACATAATTTAAAAAGTATACTCAGCTGAGTATTGATGAGGGAGAAAGAGATGAGTGCCCTATCCAGCAATCACTTTCAGAGGTCAATAAAGGGCAGTTAGTCAGAGATGAAATGGTGGAAACAGTTCAGGTTTGTTACTTTAGGAAATTTGTTTTGCAGTAGCAGGTGTTATACATCAGGAGTAAGTTATGTCTAAATGTCAAACATGATAAGCAACATACACCCACATTTCTTCTACAGCTCATGCAGAACCAGCAAGACAATTTACCTGGTGACCTGTGGAGAACCTCAGCCTTACCAGATTTTTTAATTGCAGGACATGCTACAGAAAAACTTCTCATAGCTGCATCGTGAAAGAGTTATGTGTATATGTATGCACATATATATACATATACACGCATATATGCATCCACCAAGATGTATTCTGCAAATACAAAACAATGGTGCATCTGTTTTCCATTGTGGTCTGTTCAGTATTGAGAACTTCCACCTCTGGAGGCAGCTAACGTATGACAGTGCTGCTCTGGGTTAAGCTTTTGCTTTCTTAGCTTTATACTTTGGTTGCTAGAGCAAGAAATAATATGTTGACTTGACCTATCTCAGATCCATAAAATACTGACATTGGGATGTTCACAAGGTGGGCCAGGTTACCCATTAGTTCAGCCATGAATTCAAATTATAGGAAAGAACATCTCTTTAGGGTCTAGTTTAAAAAACAAGCAGCAAAATCCTACTCTAGTAGATAGAGTCAAGTGACTCCTACAAAAGAAAACCAGCATTTCAGAAGTGACAAGACTGGCTTGTACAGAATCCTTGACTGACCATCAGTGGCCTGTTATTAGAAAATAGAGATTGGGAATCTGTGTTCTTGGACTACTGAGGTTTGTTACCACTCATCACTTGATGGGTCTATTACCATGTGTACGGGTTCAATCACCATATGCTCAAAAGTAACAGTACTGCCCTCTGCTATCAAACTGGACTTATTTATTTTGGGAGAGATTTATGAAGCTCTGAGTGCAACAAATCAGATGGAAACCAAGAAACCATTCCTTCATCCCCATTCACCCTCAACAAGGGAAAACATTAACTCATTCCCAAGATGATGCTCCCACTGCAACTTGTACTATGTCCTGATTAATTGCTGGCTTTGCTGGGTAGCCCTTTCAGGACACTACAAATCCGACCCTGGATGAGCTACAACAAAGTCTTCCATGTGCCTCACAAATGGATCATTCAATGCACTAACAACTGTCTGCAGGTAAAAGATAAATGAAAGTAAACATAAATTAGAAATCAGAGTTGTGCTTCCTGGATTCACCAAAAAAGCTAAATTACAAGCAGAATTACAACTGTACTAGCATACATGAAATGGTATAGGCATTTTTTTCATTGCACCCTTTAAAGTGCAGCAAATTACTTTGAAATAGCATTAAACTACACTATAATTTATTAAGTCACTTAAACCACAGTGTGAAGCTTGGCATGACTTTTTGAGAAAATAGAAAGCAATCTACTCACATCCATTTTTTCCTATGTTTTGCCATTCTTTTCTCCCCAGAAACAACTCTTTTTGGTATTTTAAAAGATCATGAGTTAGGACAGTACTAGGGTATGACCAAGATCAGTCATGGCTCTGGATTTGTACCCTAGGAATTGGAAATACCCATGTTAGTGTACACAGCTTTACACACATAAGGTCTTGACTGAAATCTCAAGACCATTCTCCTAGCACTAGAACTGCTAAACCATAGCATTTGCTCATTTTTCTTTGGTTGTTCTTTGTTAAGCAGAAAATCAGCTCCATCTGAGCAGCTCAGCTATTTAGAGTTGTCTGTCTAGGGTAAACAGAACGTTGAAAATATTTTTGAAAGAAGTGTTTGTTCAATGAAAGATAAAATAAAATCAGCAAAAATAAATTCTTCTGTTGCTATGAATGAAGAGGAAGGGAAAAATAGATGTTATCAGAGCATGTAATTAAGCTCCAAATGAAAGGCTATTGTTTTTCCTCATCACGACTGTTTTGTTAAGATGCACTTCAGGGGCATAAAACCGCAACGGGCATACTATGAAACGTGAGGCCTCTCTGGAAACAAATCCCCGTTGTGTGATCAAAGGAAGATAAGTGCTGAGGCATGAGCCTGGTCAAATTTATGAAACAGCTTTGCTTCCCACATTAAACCACAGGCTTGCAGCTTTTCTCCATGGATTTGCAAAAGCCTATGGCCAGTGAAAATCCATATTAATTTCTTCTTTTTATAAAACACTGCTATATTCAAGATATACACTCAAGAAATTTTGAACTTTTTGATCAAAACTTGATGTTATTGCTCATTCCTTCAGAAGACACTGACTCTCTGCACTGTTAGTGCACTGACCTGTGTTCTGTGCCGTTACATCTTGTGCTGGTGAAAAGCAAATTGGACAAATTCGTCAAAACACGTTTTTATCTATGATTTCTGGATTCTTTCAGCTCAGGTTTTGTAATAATTTGACAAGTCAATATGAAACTGCTGAGGTTCATTTTGCAAATACAGTTGCCTAATGTCTGATGATGTGCCCAGTGAACTAGAAGGAGTCCTTCTACTGATTTTAATATGTCCACGAGCATATTCATCCTTGCATCTATATACAGCATTTGCAAAACAACCAATTTTGCAGTTGCATAACTACTCACCTATGTGAAATTATTCTTTCTTCATTAATACAAATAATAAGCTTACAAACTTCACAGTTGCAAGCTCAAGGGCTGGGGGCCATGGGGTGGTAGTGTAAACTCTCCCTTGTCTTTTCAGGGAGGCCTGGGTTAGGTACTTTGAGCTTACATCCTAAAAGATCACAACAAATTATTTACCCACCTATCAAATGAGAGGTTTAGATATGCATTTACCTGCACATCAAAAGAACCATGCATAAGACAAAAGAGATCACATAAACAAAAGGAGTATTGGCAGAAAACATGTTAGTCCTTTAGTAAGTCACAGAAGGAATTTATTTGGAAAAAACCCACAAACCTTTTGTGGAGATGATCAGAAGATAATCTGGAAAAGAGTTTTTCTTCATAAATTACCATTTCAATAAAATGGAAACATTTCAAACTCCATGAAATTTTTGACAGACTGGGGTTTTGTCCATTCTCTGGTTAATTCCAGAGGGACCGACAGAAGCAGAAATGACCCAAGTCACAAACTTGACCTTTCAACTGGAAAAGGGCATTTCTCAAAAATCTCATTTCACAAGTGAACTTTCAAAAGCATTAACTCCAACTCAAAAAAACCACACAGTTTGCAAAAACTTAGATTTCTGCAAAATGCACCTGTCACCCCTTCTCTGTTTCCAAATTCATATTTCCAAATTAAAAAATTTGCAGCAGCATATACACAAACCCCATCCAGTCTGTAGGGGAAGAATATAAATTTGAGTCTAACAAATAGTGGCCGTTAATGATGCTCTAAACCAACACATAAAAGCAAGCTGCTTATTCCAAAGAGCTAAACATACACTCAGAAGCACTCCAATGGGTGAGCAATTCTGTTTCTAATGACAGATGAAGGGTAACCTTGTGTCACATAAATATATGAAAGACATACTTCCTCCTGGGACCTTCTCAGGAACAGCAATATTTATTACAGCATTTTCTGTTGCTATAATATTTATTACAGCAGTATTTATTACAGCATTTGCTATCCAAGGGGGCTCATAGTCCCATGTTTACAACTTGATTTACATACCATACGCACAGCTCGTGCTGGAACGCAGCAGTTCCATGACATGCTGCAACATCATCTTTCTTCTCGTACTGTTTGTTTTCGGTAAAGCTGCTCTATTCATTGCGACACACAGGCTGTCAGTATATTTACACAGCCATACAGGATTTCCTTCCTAGCTGCATCCCTCGCAGGGAAGCCACCACCCATTTTGCTCTGGTTGTTTGAGCTGGTTTGTTTATTATAGCTGGAAGAAAGTCTGTTTTTTCAAACACCCTCACTGTTACTCAAATGTCCTCTTCATGGTTTTCACTTGGTTCCCATTACTGCCTAAACAGGGCTTGAAAACTACTGTTGCCTTTGCAGGGCGACAATGGGATGGACAGACATCAGCTCAGGACCTGAAACTGCTTTGGTATGTCAGACACGATGGATGTTCCCATCAACCCTGCTCCCTCAGCACTTTCAGGTTCTTCTTAAAAGACCAGAGTGCTTTTCCCCCATGCAAAGTACCAGGATTAGCAGATTTTAAGGGCTAGGGAGATCTAATCTCCTACAAAACATCTACTTGAGAGTTTCCCCCAGCACATCTTGAGGAAACAGATGCAGCTTCTAAACAAGTAGCTACAGAGAGGCTCGAAAATGTGTTATCTGCTACAGAAACCTGATGGAAAAGACATTTGCCATGCTGAGAAAACAGAATGAGGCAGTCAAGTCAAGCATGATATGTAGTAAATATATTTTTAATACTAAAACAATATTTCAAAATAATAGCTAACAGAACACTCTTTGATTGCATTGTGCTTTTCAGCACTGGGTTGCTGGAAAAGAAAACTGGTTTCCTATTGCTGTCCCAAATCTGTGGCCATAAAAATAACATTTGTTGCAAAATGGCTTTTTCCGATTTTTCACGTTGTGTCATTAAAGTCACCCATATGCAAGACATACATACCCTCTTTACACTAAGATATTTTTAATTCTCTTCCTTTAGAAACCTCTTCCTTCCTCCCTCATCCCCTGCAACACAGGGCATTCCCGCATGGATAGCACCAGATTTTGCTATCTCCTATGACAGCTGCAAGATTTAACACTGGAGACACTTTGAAGAGGAGGCGATGAGTATTCTCTCTGCTCTGTGCTGCCAAAACCTCACGTTTATTCTTAAAGAAAAATGGATTTGAAAACAGTCATGACTGGACAGGTGAAACACCTCTCTTCTGCTCCTTCAGCTTCTCCCATCAGTGCCTTTTATCAAGCCCCCAGAACACTCCATGGCTCCAATTTCCCTACTCTTAAATTGCCACCTGTAGTTTTAGGCTAACACTACTTACACTCCTACGAATAAGTCCAGATCAACCACTAAAAGGACCATTTGTAGCAATGCTAGCACACACAATTGCAGCTGTTTCTACAAGCTACCTCGTAACATCTGCCCTACAAAGTTTAATCCACACAGTTTGCTTTGCCAGGTCCAGCCTTTGATATTATTTTGATAGTCAAAACACTGCAGAAAAGTTGTTTGGAAGGGATCTCTAGGGGTCGTACAATCCATCCTCACCTTCCTTGATGCAGGACTATCACCAATACTGGATAAGGTCAGCTGGGACCTTACCTAGCCAAGTCCTGAACACTGGGATGGCAGAGCACACTGTCTCTGCACACCTTGTTCCCATGCAGCATGAACTGCCTACACAAGAAGGTTTCTCCAAATCTCTGGTCTGAACCTACCAAGCCACAGCCCATGACTCTTGCCCCATGTGCCATCTGCCACAAGCAGGAGTAGATTAGCTCCTTCATCCCTACAAGAAGCTGGGATGGGTTTACATGCAAATTGATGCTACTAAAGGTGGGTGAGCCTTGAAGATATTAATCTGTTAACTGAAAATAAATTTTTTTTCTTTCCAGAATAAATGCATTCTAACTCTTCTTCACTCCAGTACAGCATGTTACCCTGGTCTCCAGACCAAGTCTCCAAGAACACCTTTCACTATAATAGAAGTATTCAGAAAACCAGAATACAGGAATCACCACCATATCACCCCCTCCACTCTCCCAAATAGCTTCCTGATAGAATTAGCTGGCTTTCAGGTTTTTTGTCATTGCCCACTTTCAAGCAGTCCTGCCCTACTCTCTTCTCCAGGTTCACAGTGGAGGGCTCCAGTTTGCCCAGCAGCATTGTTTCCATATGCAGTTATTTGTTACTTATCAGAGTGAGGTGCTCCCAATTTGAGGACACATGAATAAGTTTCCAGAAGAAAAGGAGGACCCCAAGAAAAGCAAAATAAGAGCAGATTCAGTTATCTTTTTCCAGACTGGGATGGTTTTTCTATTAGTCATTTGGTATGTGGGTTTGGCATCTTCAAAGCTGCGTGCAATCTTTTAACTGGGTAACTCTAGTGATTCAAACGCATCCCAGATGAACTCTAAACTGGAGCAGCTTGTGCAGTTCCTAAGCTTGTAAGAGTGACCTCAGCAATCAATTCTCTTGATGATAATTGTAATCTGAGCTAACTTCCTATGCCCACATATGCTCTAACAGGCACACATTTGAAAGTGTAAAAGACAGACAAAACTATACATTACAATATATAGCTCTCTGCACAGCTTTTAGCTCCAACATGCTACAAATTAATCAAAAAGTGTGTAAGAAAAGCCAGATCAAGTCAGCCCATCTAGCAGAGAGCCCTGTATCCAACCATGTCTAAACGCAAGAGGCCTATGGACGAACAAGGCAAGCACAGAGTGTTATTTTACTGAGATATTTCTGTAGCTTCCAGCATTCATATTTGCCATTTCTCTACCATGTAAACTCTCAGCATTTACAACATCCCCAACAGTAAAATCCACAGATTAACCACATGCTTCATGAAAACATACCTTCTTGTTTGTTCTTTTCATTGCTGAATAGCTTGGGATGATTAGGAAACTTTATCACCTTGCTCTTAATTTCTAGCACATTATTTCCTTGATTATTTATGAACATGCTGAATACCACTGGTCCCAGCACAGGCACTTGTGGAGGTTCCTCCACTGGGAAATTACTTGCTCCTTCTCTCTGTTGACTACCTTTTAATTAGGCAGTAATGCTCAGGCACCTTTCCTCAGACCTGGGCAACTTACTTTGTGAACCTCTGGTGAGAAATCTTAATGATAGTCTTTTGCAAGCCCAGGCAGATGATCTCAAGCAGATCACCCTATCCACATGTCCAGTGACATCTTCAAAGAGTTGCAGTGGATCTGAGGGACAGCACTTACCGCTGCCTTCCCATAAACATCCTGTTTATTTCAATCCAATGTATCTGTGTGTCATTAATTGCACTC
>NW_010140994.1:65168-98779 GCF_000699245.1 Pterocles gutturalis
TCCACCAAATTTAGTCAGATGTGATCATTTAGACAAAGGCATTGCCATAACCCTGCTAACAATGATGTCAAATGTTTAGTGCCGACAGTAATGAATGAGTCACTTTTTGTGGTCATTCTACAAAAAAAATGCTTTGTATACAGACTTAGCATAAACAGGAATAGTGCAGGAAAAATGCTGAAACGATTCCTTAGCACTAAATACATGGGGTTGGAAAAATGACCATATTCTTCAAAACAAGCACTAAAATCAGAATCCATAGCTTGTTTTTGTAGTTTTACACAGAATGAAAATAATAATAATAATAATTGTAAAAATCTGTTTTCTTTAGAGATACCCATTGTGTTATGCTTCTTAACAACCCAAGCTTACACAGCCCTTTAGCTAAGGAAAACCCATTCTGTGTGGACTTGATGGATTTGACAACATACTTTTTATTTCAAGCAGGACTTCAGAGTGTCACTGGATAAAGAACATTTGAGAGTATTTGTCCAACATTTTTGCTAGACAAATGCAGAAACTGTATTTGCATACCCTAAGCTTTCTTGACACTTGTGGCTCTTTAATTGCCACGATAACATAAATAGCAGCCATAAAAATGAATAGTCTAATGCTCCAACCATGAGTATACTGCCGTGATTACTGTACACTTACTTGTCCCTTGCTTTGCACTGGTTATTCCTCAATTACAGGACAAAATCCCTAGTCTCTTTTCCTAGTCTGCACAGACACGTCTCCAGCTCTCAACAGATTTTGCTCACCATGAAGATCAAGTGAAAGGTCAAAAATCCAGATTAATTGCAGCCAAAGCTCGGACTCTGTAACTGGAGACCCAACCTCGCTCCCAGCCAATCCTCCAAAACATTCCTGTGGACTTCAGTCGCGTCTGGAGAAGTCCATTACTTCTCAGACTTGACTCTGGTTCAGTTTCATCTCCACGTACAGTTACAGCATGCTGTAGACTTATATAAAATGTGTGTATATCTCCTGATTATTACTTCTTCCTTTTTTTTTTCCTCCCCCTGAAGCAGGGGAGTCTTTTCCCCTCTCTTTCCTGACCTGAAAGCAAAGCATTTCACAGAAAGCATCTCCATCAAACAGCAAAACCCCTGGCACACAAATAACTCACATCAGCACTTCCATCTCTAAAAATGTGCTAAAAATGTTGAAAAAAAGGAAACAGAAGTGATGTGTAAAGTTCACCTTTAGCCTGATTTATACCAAAATTGACTAACTACATCCTGGCAAAACAATAGGCATTTTCCTAGGATCACTAGTCACAAGGGACGGAACATAAACTTCACCTCTGGTCTGTTTGATGAGGTTTATTATCCCAGAAGAATGTGTAACCAGAAGCCCCTCCCCAACTTACTAACAAAAAATAATCTGACAAAGGGGAGCAATATTTCAGAAGAGTTAGCAAAACTACACAAGTTCAGAAACAGAAAAAGATAATGTGCAGAAGTTCATATGCCACATTCTGAGGGGTTTTTTTAATGTCATATGGAATGACATTTTTTCTGAACAAAACTGCTTTTCTGCATGCATTTTTAGTCCTACCATGTCATAAACAGTATTTTATTGTCTTGGAACACTGACATGGTCCACATTGGAACAAGATTTGGGCATGCAGCTTTATTTCTCCTGCCCCTCTCTGTTATGCTATTTTTTCTCTCCAGTTTTGTCTATTGTGATTGGGAAGTTGAAGGTGTCTTGCCCTGCACATGCACAGAGCCTGTGTACATCTCAAGAACTTTCTGCACCTCTGTGGTGCAGCATTGTTGTCATCCTTCTAGTCTGGATATAAAATGTCTGTTTTTGTTTTGATTTTTCAATGTCATCTTACAAAAAATTAATGGTGTACTAGTGTGTAAGGAAAAAAAAGAAAAAAAAAATTCACCTACTCACCTAGACAGCAATAATTTACCCTGAAGCTTCAAATCAGCAGCACAGTCGTCAGATTGACAGTTCCTCTCAAAAACAGTCTGTGAAAAACAGAGAAAAAGAACTCTTATAGGATGAAGAGACCAAGATCAAAATTCAAAGTAGTAACAGGCTTGAATGAAATTTAAAAAAACCATCAAAATCTCTGATATATGTGAATATATGGTGTGAGTGCTAAGGAAACTCAAGGGCAGGCAAATCTCATCTTTAATAGAACTGTTCTTATTCTCTTCGAATTGAACAAGAAATTTCACCAAAAACAGATCCTCTCAGAGGTTTTCATCAGTCCATGCTCACTTCTGATCTAACCAAAAATATCTGTCACACAATATTTCTGGCACTCATTTCTTTTCCCAACACATGCACATGAAAATGAAACACGAAAAGAAATATTCCTGAAACCATTTTCCATTCTAAGAACAGCACATAAGGAAATCATGCAGAAAACATATTCAGTAGCCTATATTAAAGATAAGGAATTACTCGTTTGGTTTGGTGGTTTTTTTTTTTTTAAGATTTTATGTATGGCAGGGAATATTTCTGCTGTCCTGCAAGCAACACAAAATTACAAAGACTGTTACATACCAGTGATACCCTCTAATAATGGAATCACTGTCAATCTTGTTAACCCTGGTAGACAATAATTTAGGAAATGTAACAGATTGACAAAACTAGCAACTGTGAAAGGACCACGTACCACTAGACACAGGCATGCTATTTAAGCAGAAAAAAAGAAGGGGAATATGTGGCAGTTTTTCATGGCTAAATGAGGCAGCCACCAGTGAGTGAAAGAAGACAGGAACACGTTCCTGGCCTTCAAGAAACGCAATTGCTGTTAAGATCCTAGTTACTTTCCCCAGCCATTGAGAACAAAGATCAATACCTTTCTGAATACATAACTAGACTTTTAACGCTGGAGGATTCATTCTTTCAGAGTTGTAATGCTCTTCTGCTTTCCAAATATTCAAAGGACAAATGCTCAAAGTGAGAGTTGCCAACACTGTTCAGCTAGGAAACCTGATACTCCACTGCTCTCTTCCTATAATATTAATATTACAGGCTTGGCTCCACGACTTTTGTCACCAAAGTAAATATATTTCAATTTAAATGCAAAGATAGAGCAAAAACTGTGCAGGACACAGATAACGGTCAGATAGGGTTGGAGAGACTCAGGGAGTGGGGTGGGGCAGGGGCAGGAAGAGTTAATACATTTTTGAAGAGTTCTGCCCAAGTGCATCAGAGTACTGGAGAAGAGGTTTGAATCTTAAGCCCAGCAGGTCCTTATCTCTCCAGGAAGACTCTTGACTAAGGAGGCAGCTTGTTCTCCTTTTTCTGTATTGTCAGAGCTCTCCAAAAAGGAGTGGACCTTTATGAAGTTAATTGGTGTTGAACTAGCAGATATTAAACTATACTGTAAGTTGTACAGAGTTGCAAAAAGAAAAAAAATGAGAGGTGGCCAGTTTATTTGGGGCTATTTACTTTGCCCTTTCATTTTCCTTTCCCACCTTTTGCTTTCTAAGAACCCCAGAAGTGGAAATTGTTGAGGATTTAAACACCATTTAAACACATTTAAACTTACTCTTCCTCCTTAATAAAGACTGCAACACCAAAGGACAAGAATAGCCCTGAGACAGGAACTGGCACACGGTATCGCTTTCAAACCATGGCACGTTTCAGAGGCATAGTCTCAAAAGTCATCAGCATTAATCCTCAACTACCATAGTAGCTATATATAGGAAAGGCCGTTTGTATATATAGGAAAGACTGTTTGACCTTCAGAGGAGAAAGAAAAATAAACTAAAA
Organism: Pterocles gutturalis; assembly: GCF_000699245.1. NCBI lineage: Eukaryota > Metazoa > Chordata > Aves > Pterocliformes > Pteroclidae > Pterocles > Pterocles gutturalis. The sequence goes on from NW_010140994.1 coordinate 68,916, forward strand.
ATATTCTTGCCTGACAGTTTCCCTATTTGCATTGCAGAAATCTTGGCAAAGCAAACAGAGCAAAGATAGGACCTCCACGTTTCAAAGAACAGAATACCGTAAATACATTTAAGTAACTACCTAATAATTCTGGAATTTTGTTACTAAATCTAGTTTCAGTTCTTCAGAAAGAATGAAGAAATACCTAATTTTCTAAAACTACTGGGCATCTCTTCCAACATATCATGCACTAAACAGCAAGCTACTTTGAAATACATTAGGAGTATTTTGTTACGTCATGGAAATTCAAGTTCCTACACAGCATCAGGATGGGAGAAAGAAATACGGATGATGAGTCCCTAGATCCACAAACGTGTAGGAATGAACTCTTTGCTGCTGTGGAGGATCTCAAAACTCATGCAGGTTTGGGGGAAGAAAGGATTTCCAGTCCCGACAGCGGCTAAGACCCATTGAAGCAGCCCACTTCCATCACAGGCTGATGATATCTACAGATCATTTTGCTATTTTCCACTGTTTCCCTGGTCTGGATAGAAGTTGCCATGACTCTATTCCACCTCTCCTTTGCATGCCTGCTAGAGCCTCAGCCCTGTAGTTTCTCACAGTCAACATACCTTCTCCGTTTTCTGCTCTGCTATCTTGAGCCTCCCCTTCCCCAGCCTGTCGCTTCTTTTCACTCGACTAATTCCTGCCCCTTCAAATCCCTCCTAAAGAGTTAAGGAGTAAACACACTGCAAGTCATCATAACATTTGCGAACACTGCTTATATATTCTGTTACTGTGCCCTTACTTGGTCTACTTGGGCTGGGATTTCTTTGGGCCAGGATCTGTACTTAACTCAACACTGCATGTTGTTAGAGCAAGAGCCCGTTCCTGGGATACGCACAGGCCCTGCTGCAATATTATCACTAATTTTAACTCTAAGCAATCTTTCAAGTGGGTTCAGCTTTATAACACCAGTTTTAGGGATTTAGAGAGCTCTTCACATATTAAAAGTGTTGAACAAGGTAACCAGAGGGCTGTATGTATTATCCAGAACTGGAAAAAGGGAAGCAGGACAAAACTAGTTCATTGCACTGTAGAAACACTTCATAGTTTTTGCAGCTACTGTTACTGTTACCCAAAGTGAAGAGGAACAATTCTGAACAGTGGTTTTACTGAAGTCCAACTGATTCTCACTGCATTCCACCTACACTGTACCAAGTACCTCACAGCTTTGAATATGTATATCAGAGGTAGTCAGGAAGCTTCTTTACATGAGAAATATATACAAGAAAAATTTCAGGGGGAGAAGGCGGCAGGGAAGAGGCAAAAATTGTCCTGAATAAGAAACACAGCTGCATCTCTTATCTCAAGGCCATCACACTTCCGTCTGGCATTTCCAGGAGAGAAATAGGTGTTTGTGTGCTCAGTAGCAGGGACGCGATAACCTCAGTGTTTCTAGGACACATCTTTACTGTACAGACACAAAGCTAAAGCAAAGGGCATGCACAGTGTCAGACTTCCTGCAATCACCAGATCTACAGCAAACACAGAGCAAATCCAGTGTTTCTAGGGTCCACGATTCCTCTCTGCGCTCTCCTCTGCTGCACAGAACCCAGCAGTTATGGGGAATTGCTCCACAGTGGTTCCCACCAGGTCATCAAACTTCCTGGACAAACACAATTTTCTCAAATTCTGCTCTGCAACCTTTCTGGGTAGAAAAGATGATGATTCTTGGGAGGTCAAGGGATGTGGCAGATGCATCCTGAAAGATTAGCAGAGACTAATGATGCTCATGTCCTCCAGAGGGCAAGTCAAAAAGCCTGCATCAATATATAGTCATTATAAAGAGTGAATGTACACATCCGTACACAATTAAATGTACATTAAGACAGACCTAGAATCAGCTGACAAGGAAGGGGATATGTCTAGATGGGCACTCAAATCAGGGCCTCAAAGCAAGTACCTTTACGTTTACTCTGCCTCTCAAAGAGAGGTGGTGGATTAAATTCCACCTTTTGTGGTTAAAAGCCAGGGGTGAATACACAGTCCTCTGCCTCAGGAAGTAGGAGGAGGATTAATTCCTAATTCCTGCATCCTAAGCACAAAGCTGCTGGGTACTGGGTGTGAAGATATTCTCCTTTTTCTTCCTGCAGACTGTTCAGGACTGACCACTCAAACAAACACGAAGGAGCCTGGCTCCAGCCTAATGGTCAGAGCTATCTGCTCAGAGGAAGGCGGTCTGGGATTTCAAATCTGGCTTGCTTAATTGCTTCACTTGCTTTCAACGGCCATCTAAAATTAAACACATCTATGTTTGTGGGAGTAGGGAAGAGAAGAGAAAACAGACAACTGAAAAAACTCTGTTTATGGCACTCCTTCCCACAGAAAATACTGGAAATCATCTAATAAACAAAGAAAAACAAGTATTTAAAGACATTCAACCTCCCAAAATTCAGGGAAGCACATGGAAATTTCAGGTTGTAACCAAACTGTGCAATCAAGACTTTGAGAGGTTGCCAGTACTGTGTTCCAGTAAGAGTTGTGCCCATCCTTTCAGAGAAAAGGGAAAGTGACAGCTGAAGGACAATGCTTGAAGAGAAGGGGAAGAAAAATGGGATTCTCAAAAGAACCCTTGAAAACATGTCATTATGGTCTGGATAAGAGAATAGTGATTCAGTCTGGATCAGGCTTTTAATGACTTCCTTAGACATCAGTCTACAAAAGGTTCAGACAGCACCTCTTAAAAGTTGGCAGAGCTGGCCTTTGGTAACTGAGGATCCATTCCTTTAACTTCACAAACTCTGCCATGTACTCCAGCAGGATAACTTGCGTTATACAAAATAATCTGGGTTAAGAGCACAGTTATTCCAATCTCTACACACATTGTCACCATACCCTATGGTATGTGCAGGGATGACTTAGCAATTAGATCATGCTAGTAACACAAAAGCAATTCTATTTAAAGGCTGCAGGATAAGGAAGCTTGTTAGTCTAACAATTCTTTCCTTTTTAGACCTTGATGCTATATGGCTATTACCATGTTATCCGGTGAAGTTGGGTTCCTGGGTCCTTATTTAGGGCCAGGATATGTGATACAATTTTCAAAAGTACTGAGCTGTAAGCAAATCTCACTGCTTTTTCTAGGAACTATTTCCCGTTCTATAGCTTTACAAATCAATCACGTAGATAATAATGTTCCTAAATACAGACACAGGAGCCTGATTTTAGACCTTTATTTATTTTGCCATTAAATTTTCAAGTTGCCTGCAAAATAAAGTTATTACGTACAGATCTATTGACCACAGAAAAAGAAATAGACACTGACTCCCCAGACAACCTATGCTTCACTATACTACTCATGGAAATAGTCCATTCATATAACCTGCTGAGCCAAGTGCAAAACAGCTGATTTTAATTCCCACTAGAAAGTAATTAATATTGTCAAAAAACTTTCCACGATTTCATCAGATGTGCTGGCTAAAATGAGAAAGCATGATTTCCACAATACCCCTAGTGAGTGGCAGAGCGAACACACAACCAAGGCAGGAATACCAGGGGAGCGATAAGCGTTCAATAGAATCCTACCACGAAACCAAAGAGCCGTGCCAGTACGGTATGGTGCAGGGGACCAAGGTTAGCTAGCAAGCTCCCTCAGCTCCATGTAGACTTCATCAGAGCATGTCTTCATGCAAAGAAAATCGATGCTCATTTGTAGTGTATTAGTAAAAGAAAACAGAAACTGGCCAGTAACAATTATTTTACTACACTAGTAAGGGTACAACCATGTAATTCACACTTCTCCAGCTGAGTAAGGCTATAGGGGAGGGATTGAGTGGAAGACTTTGGGCCAAGGCTCATGACTAGCACATTGCTGCTTGTCAAGCCATCTATGGACAAATGCAATAATTTATCTCCTATTTCAGCTGTATCCTGCTTTCAACAGGTGTTAAAAACTGGGTTGGAGCACCAAACTAAAAAGTAGAAAGGATACTCAGATCCAAGGGGACCAGGAACGCTCAGATGAAATCAACTGTTTAGAAAAGATGAGGCATGAAACCTGTTAGCTATTGAAGGCAGGCACAAATTAATAAGCATATGTATTAGTTACTCCTCACAGCAGTGAGTGGATTTAACAATACAGTCTTTTGTCCTCATATTCTCCTGGGGTGAAGAATTACAATTGGTGGCAATAGAAATACACTCCCAGCCTTTCGGAGCTTTATTAGATTTCTAGTCTGACTCACTCATTTTTCAGGCTGAGACAATTTTTTCTTTTTTGAATCATTAACAGTTCAAATCAGCCAAAAAGTGTTCTCATTTTACAAGACTTCAGACCTTATAAATTCATAGAACAATAGATGTGAAAGACCTATCGGGTTAATTGTCCCATCTCCCAATACCATTATAGGATGGATTTCTATAACACATTTCTCAATATATTCTCCTGTCTTGTCTTAACTGGTCTTCCATTTCTTTTGGATGACTACAGAATAATTCAATTATATCATCTCAGGAGGGTTCTTTAATTATATTTGAGAACATTTTCTACTCTAAACCTCCTTATTTCTACTACTAAAAGTGGAACCGTGTAAAATGAGTCTTTTTCACCAGGATGCTTTCATAATTAAATACTAAAGTATACAAGAGTCAAAGCCTTTGTTACTCATCACACAATTGTGTAATTAAACATATAAAAGCATAATAACAATGACAAATAAAAACAGATGTGGCAGCTGTTTTGTCACCTGTAAACACAAAAAAAGCCTTCAAATCATCAGAGGAGCAATTTACATCTACCTTTAGCTCACATAGACCCCCAAGGATATGTGAAAGTCCTCTCGTGTAATCCACCTGCACTTCAGTGGGTTTGTATTTATGAATATATTGTGTGTATGTATTCAGCTGCTCTGAACTGACAAGGGTTTTGTGGCACTGAAGTACTCTGAACTGAATGAACTAATACTATCTGCTTTCATGATGTGAGGTATTCCAATTAAGCTCTACTGATCCTTCAAAAAACTTCTGAAAAGCTATTAACAGAGCTAATGGAGCCTGGCTTCCCAAAGGCTGTCACATCTCTGTGGCTTATTTCATAGCTCCACATGTAAGCAGGAACTCCACCTTTCTTACAATTACAATTCTCCATCCACAGAGTAGTTTGGAAATGAAATGCATGCTGTTACGCTGAACTGCAGAAACTACCCAGTAGGATTTGAAGTTAGGGTTCAGCTTGCAAACGTTTACATGATAATTTCTTTCTCTAACTATTTGAAAAACCTGTAAACTAAATCAGGCAATTAATGTCCTACCACCTAAGACAGGATCACCTTGTAGTCTGACCCTTTTCTAGCACATATGTCAAGACATGAAGCTCTATATATCTCTGTGTGTGTTCACATCTATATTAGCATATGATAATATGATTAGCATACTGTTAAGCAGGAATATGAAGAAGCTGGACAGTGACTGGCCAAGCCTGTCATTGTTTATGAACGAGCATATAGAAACATGCATACCACCAGAGGCACTGATTTCCACTCATTCTTACTTCAGAGAGTTTGCTAATTATAAACATTTCAGAGGTACAATACATCTGGACACCTGCTGTTCTTATTCAGTTGTTCAGTTCTGAATCTCTTCCAGACTTGTAAATCTTTCCTCTTTATTGTAATTCCACAACACACACACACAAAAAGTAAATGTAATACTCAGCCTAATCCAGTACACAGTCAGGGTGGGTCCGTTCCAGATTTCCTGGCATGAACAGCACCCTGTCCCTGCCAGTTCAGGGACCAAATTTGTCTAGAGCAAAAGACAGACACCACTGAAGGGATAGTAGAGGGAGTGGAAATCATCACTTGCAGCAGTCCCACTCCCAATCGAAGGGAAAACAATGGCAATTAAGCAGGAAGAGGGGCACATGATGGATCTCTACAAGAATAAATGCAGAAGACAATTTGGAGCTTGCCCTGAGCAAGAAGGAAAGCGTTTAGTGGCAAGATGTTTCATATGTAACATGACAATTAGGGTGACTCCTGCAGTCTCCCGAAGATTTTAGGTGTGCCTCGGTATAGGACAATTAATCTTGAAAGTTTCCACCTATTCAGTTACTGACAGGTATACTAAGGTACCAAGGCTTCAGCTGTACCAGTACACTAAAACTGCCCTGGCCTCCAAGGAGCATCCTAACTCCTAACCCATGCCTGAGAATGGTTTGCAGTAGTTGGCACAGGCTGAAACCGTGCCAAGAGCTGTTCCAGCAGCTTACCAGGATAAAGATGTCACTCAAATGCCTAGAAGTGCTCCAGGAACAGCTCAGTTTGCTGGCAGAGACGTGACCTGACTCAAGCAGGCACAGAGGGATCTCTGCTCTGGAGAAGATACCACCAACAAACCTGGACCATGCTGTGTATGGACTCTACATTTCAGCCTGTCCAGATCTGTCATTGCTTTGTCCTCAGTATGAGACCGGGGTGTGTGCGTGCGTGTTTTAAAATAGAGAATGGCATTATTTGTGCAGGAAACCAAAAATCACTAAAGGTGTTCATAATTCAGCTCCATAAAATTCTTCCTGTACTTTCTCATATGTGCCAATGAAGCTAATTTATATGCAAATACATAACCAGCTTTTCAAACACAAGTATTTCCAAAACACAGTCCTCTGCTTTAAAAAAAGTGAAGTTTACCCCAGAAACGTGCAGCCTCAGTCACCTGGAGGTGCAGCACTGTACTCAAGCTCTTGCTATGAAACAGTGGCACAGCTCGGAACAGAACGTCCTAAACATTTTCTGTCTCTTCCTATAACTTACTTCCAAGCAGTTTTATGGCAGACCATGCCTAAAGTCCTGAAGACACTGACGCAATTAAATCTACTGAGAATATTTTCCTAAAACAAAATGGTGTCGCCATCCACATAACAGCAGGTGATTTTATGACAGTATTTAGAACAGGCAGAATTCTAGCATACCACATTTTGAACTCTAAGTTACATTATTGGATACTACTAGGAACAAATCCCCACTGCATTTGGCAGGAGATCTCTCTCCTTCTTGGTTGACATGTATTTATACAGTGGGTATACAAAAATAAACGTTATAGCACAAACCACTTAGGATGAACTAAGCCAAACCAAGTTTCTAAATACACATTAATTTCCCTGAAGTAAGACGACTTATTAGTTTTTTCCAGTGGATGGAGGTAGCAACTGGATTTAGGAGGCAACAAAGAAGCTAATGGAAAGTCATCCTCAGGGTGGGAAGTTTTAAAAGTTCATAATACACACTCAAAAAGCAGAAACTTTTATTTCCCCAACCCAATCTCAACCCATCAGAGGTTTTCTGTTTGAGCAAAACTAAGCTGGGTAGCCACTGACAACTTGGAAAGCTGTAATCTTCTCCACACAACCAGTCTCCCCACCCGATAATTGTACAAGTTGCTGAGGCACATATCAACAGCCATGTACACATAAGCCTTAAGTATTTGCTTTTGCTACTACAAATAATGAAACCAAGCTATAGCAACCACAGTTTCTGGTAAGCATGTACAAGAACCAAGAAAATAATTAAATCCATGAGAAATCAACTGTTACCGTATCCTGGGCCAAACAGTCCCTCAGGCCAGTCCAATTACATTATTATTTCATTTTGAAGTATCAGAACCTCTTTGCTTACAAAAATGGCCAATACATGAAGTCCCACAATTACATGTTTTTCATTAGGAATTTTCAGTTAGGATCCTTTTATTTAAATCAATCAGATGTTCAAAGTATTTATCATATTTTGATTGTTTCAAGTGCAGTTCATTTAGGAATAAAAGCAGGCCCCTTCACTAAACAGTCAAGGTTTGGTTTTGTGGGTGGTTTTATGTTTTGGGTGTTTGGGGTTTTTTTGTTTGTTGTTTTTTGGTTTTTTTTTTTTTTAAACAAGCATTTTGCACTGCCTTACAGTAAAACTTGCATACTTTTAAAATAAAGTTGATCAATAAATAAATGCATTTTGAACAGAACCCCACATCTACTCACTCCTTTATTATTTAAGTTCTGCTTTGGTCTAAGCCATTAATACAAGACCAGACTGTTCTCTCAAGTGCAATGTAATACTGATTTAAAGGATGGATATCCAGCAAAATAATTTTCTGTGATTATGTAACTAGGGACGGATACACCTTCCCGCTGGTGGGTGTCCATGAACACTATTTCCAACCTGAATCCTTAATGCATTGGAGCAAAGTATCATGAAGAACTTCGTATTTTCAAACTAATCTTTAACTATCATGTCAAGAAACCACTTGATGACTTTCCTACCTCCTTGTTTGTAAGCCATAGGGCTGTACACTCTTGGGAAGCCATGTATGCGTGCAGGGACCATCTGGTTCTTGAAAAAGAAACTGAAATCCCAGTGAAAGTGATCACTTCACTTTACATTACTTTAGTTTAAATAAAATCATACCTAGGTGACTATAAAGCCCACATGTTCACAAGATGTGTAGCTTTTCAAGTAGGTCTAGCAGACCTGCCGTAGGATCTTGAGAGACTGAAGTTTCCCCTTTTCCTACCCAGTCACAGCTCACTCCCATTTCTTCAGCTAGTTACTACTTCCAGTTTCTTCTCCTGCATTCATTCACAAAAAACAACCACCTGTGCTTTCCAGCAGTGTCAACCTGTAACACTACCTTAATGGTGCCTCAAGGGAACAGATGCAACATTTCAGATTTCAAAATGGCACTTCCTACTGGATCCACACCCAACTAGCTATATTTGAAGACTTCGGTACTAGCACTAACACTAAGCTTGTCCACCTGCCCTCACCCACACTGTATCTTCTGAAAACAGAGTTCACTAAACCATAGAATCATAGAATAGTTTGAGTTGGAGGGGACCTCTAAAGGTTGTCTAGTCCAAACCCCCTGCAATGAGCAGGGACACCTTCAACTAGATCAGGTTGCTCAGAGCCCTGTCCAACCTGACCTTGAATGCTTCCAGGGATGGGGTATCCACCACCCCTCCGGGCAACCTGTTCCAGGGCCACCAGGCTGAGCAGATTGTCCACTTGGTCACACTCTCTTGAACTAGACTTCCAAAACGTAAGGTCCCTCCATAATTGTCAGATTCTTTGAAAACGTAAATCCTTTATGATACAAACTTTGGTTCCTACTATTCCTCTTGGCCTTCTAAAACAATTTCTACTTTTGAGATGACAAGAATCCTGAAAGAGAATGCTAGACCCTGTTTTTCCCATTGAATCAGTCTTGAGGACCATGCCACCATGCCTCCAGGCTACTCCATCAGGGCTTTGCCACCATGATTGCCACACTAACTCTGAAGCTCTGCCCACTTCCTTAGTCGAAAGCATACTTGCAGGCACACCCCATGTCAATTTTTTTTTTTCTTACTAAGCTAAGTGAACAACATCTGGAAAGCAAATGGAAAGGGATTGTTAAACAGGCTCCCTCTCATCCAAATTACACAAGAAAACAAGTCAGGGAAATGCCCAACATATTTTTGTTTCTTTGCTATAATCTCAGCACTTAGGTATTTTAATATTAATCTAAGACTATGCCTGCAGGGCAAGATGTGACCTTTTGTGTTTAAACCCAGTGGTAAAGTATCCAAGCAGTTTTGTTCATGTAACAGGTTTTCAGCACACTGCTCAAGTTCCAAAGTTCTCCACAAATTCCCATCATGTCATTGCAATTCAGATACGTAACAGCCACACAATCTTTCTTCATAAAAAATAAATAATTATTAGATGCATCTTTCATTCATACAGTTATAAAAATAAAGCATACTTGAACAAATACTCATGTCTCTAAGTACAATGACTGTAGCCAAATACAGTTTCAAACACTTGGGTATATGACAAAGCAAATCTCTTTAAGCATTTTGGTTTTGTTTTTTTTTTTTGCGTAGTATTCAGGGATGTGCAATTTCAACACAATAACAGAGCCTTAGTAGCAGCATCAGAAAATGTTACAGATGATGATGCAAGCATCACTTAATAGAGATTAACTTCCCAGGGTTAAAAAACAGATCTAACAATCCACTGCTAAAAGCCTCAGACTCCAGACAGACTTTTCACAGCTTTTTGGGGAAAAAAAAAAAGTTTCCTAGTCACAAGCAATGCCAGCTGGTAACTCTGTATGCATGCCTTGGAAAATAAACTTGACTGGATGCCACCCTGAGCAACTCGATCTAACTTTTAAGTTGGCTCTGCTATGAGCAAGGAACTGGATCTACAAAGGTCCCTTCTAGCCTCAGTTATCCTGCAATTCTGACAAACAAGATGTTTTGCAAGCCACAAGAGCAGTCTGATTTCCCTGTGGAGCCTTGAGCTTCACGGTTGGATGCTCCAGTGCCGGCACGGTGGGAGGTTGAACTGTCCTGCAGGCTCCTTCCTTGGCAGACTGTCCTGCACCTACAAGGACTGTGCTCAAACTGGAGCCTTTCGAAAGGTCACTAATGAGGTCTCTCTTCTCAGCATGACTGCTTGCTTCATGAGCCCTCAAGGTGTTTAAGACCTTCATAAGGACTGTCAAAACCTGCCAAAATTGGACAGCATTTTCCAAAGATGCTGGTGATTTCAAGATGGACAAACAAGAGGTGGCATAATCACATACATTTCACTTCCTTAGGGAATAATTTGGGAGAAATGAGAGAAAAAAAAGAAATCTCTACTCTCTAAATGAGAAGTGTTTCAAAATTAAGGGAATTCTCTTGCACTCACCAAAATTAAAGACAAAGGGGTTTTCTGCACTTCAGGGGAGACAAAAGGGTTCTGGTATGTACATGGCTGCACTACACTTTACTTTCTCTGAAACAAAACCATCCTATTTTAGCACAGCATGTCCTGCAATAACAGCAGGTTTCCCTTGCAGCATGACAGGACGTGAGGAGCCCTCAAGAAAAGAGGGCAGTTGGGCCAGGCAAATTTTCTTTTTTCCACCCAGCATTCTCCCCTCACACAGAGGGGCAAGTTCCCGTGTCCTCTCCTGGTGCCAGCCCTGTCCCCTCTGGCACTAATGAAGACTCAACCTGGGAAGAAGGCCAGGGCCAAGCCTTTCACAAGAACCTCCTACAGAAAGGGAAGAACCCAAAGGAGCAGAACCTTTCTCATCCTTTCCCTTATTCACTCTCCTTCTTCCCAGCACAACTACCCATTAACAAATAAGTAACCTCACTTTGCACTGCCCAACCTTGTCAGCACAAGTACGTCACGGAGAAGCACTGATGTCAACAACAGTAGGGATCATACAAAAAGGCTACCATGTGCAAACAACCCAGAGCTTGGCAATCCCCTTTTACATCCACTTCTGCTGTCAGTTCAGCCCCAAGCCTTCTAGGGAAATAACATAGTCCAAACCTGACCTGATTCCTTTGCGCTATCTTTTGTCCTTTCTTCCAGCGGAGAATGGGTTTGAGAGGAGGTAGTTCCTTGTCCTCTTTTCCTCTTTCCATCACATGTTCCCCAAGGCTGTATGCAGCTTCAAATACAATCGGAGATATGACGTCTTTGACTCTCTTCTGCAAAAGAAAACAGAGATTTTTACCTATGCACATAGACAAGTAGGTTTTTATATACAACAATTATACAACTAATTAATTTCTGTATTCAACACAGAAGACAGGAAGCAGGCTTCTCCACTCGCTTTGTTCTTCTCTGTGCCAAACAGGAACAAGCACATTATACCAAAACAAGTCATAAGATGAAAAAAAAAAAAAATTCTTTTGGGACCTACTCTTGGTACAAAGAAGCAGTGGCATATTTGCCACACCTATAAACCAACTGTTTTTCAGCAAAACCAAAACATTTTCTTAAAATATTAAAAAAAAAATAATAGGATGTGTTTCCATTAGTGCTACAAAATGTGGAGGCAAAGAATAAATCTCCTTCATCTCTGGGGTTTTTAAATTCTAAACTGATTGAGGTCACCTCCAGTGTGCTCCACCTACTAAAGGAAAAGAAAACTCCGTCTTGCTTTATTATTTTGCAATATCAATGAAATGAATTACTGGCTAAAGATACCAATTTGGCTATAAAATAAGGCTACAGATATGCAGAGCCATCTTCCAGCATGGTTCTGAAAGCAAAACTCATAGATCATATCCCTTTCAGGATAAAAAGTAAGAAAGTTTCAGTTTCTGTATTTGCCATATTCTAGGCTTCACACCAGATGTATTAAATGGTGCCACGTTATTCGCTGATGGGATGAACCCTTACTATTGATTGCCTTTTCTTGTTGTTGGAGCCCCAGCCACAAACTCAAACAGTTTGTCACAATAAGTTCGCTGTGTGAGGACAAAATGCTCACTGTGCTTTGTTTAGTCCTGACTTCCAAAATCCAATTTACCAGAAAACAGATGCGGCAAACACTCTACCTTTTCATGGGCAAACATTCCTCTTAAAGTTCAGCTATTTAAAACACTTAGCATTAATTCAGTGCAGACAAAACAGAGGAGATAATAAATACCCTAAGCAAGCACAACAAATCCCCAAATGGGCCAATGCTCAACTTTGCCTTGCATCAGTTAGAGGGCTTCTTTGAACCCAGCCTGCCAACCACAACAAGTAATTGAGATGCAATGCAATTTAAATTGCATCTTCCAGATATGGGAAACCTGTGCACCAACTGGCTTTCTGATCACCTTCTTTGATCTGTTTCAAGACAACTATTTGCTCTCTCTAATATGTCGACTGGACACAGACCACTCCTGAAATCAGACAAAGATTAGCGGCTAACCGCATTCCCAAATCACCGGTTAGCCAAGCGAATCACACCAGACACCAAGTTGGATGACGATGACAGCAGGGACAATGGCAGCGGTGATGGCAGTGGGCAGCTCTGTGATCCCTTCCCCATTCCATAAAACGGACCATGCACCCTATGGGGTGCTGCTAGTACCCTTGGGGGAAGAGACACTGACATCTTCAGCCCCTTCTACAGTCCCACCCTCAGGGTAGGAGTTGCACCGTACCAAGGCTGCTCAGTAACAACTCTACAACTCACAGAAGCGACTAGCTTTGCTCTCACAGAAAATCACGCGTAGTAACTTAAGTCAGGATTGTATCAGCACACAAGGAGACTCCATGTACATAGAAACAAGACTATAAAAAAGCATACCATGAAGCAACAGCAAAACACAATAAATCTTCAGGCAAATCACCACCTAATCCAACTGTATGCAACCAGCTGTGTAAACACGGAACAATTAGAAGTGTAGGCAGTGGGCTGAATTAAAATCCACCTATAGTTTTTCTAGCTCTATTACTGTAGCATGGCAAGAATAAGCGCTTAAAGACTTCTCAGTGCTTTAATATGATCTTGCAGGGTTCAGTCCAATGCCCTTTGAAGTCAGAAGACAAGTTTCCCATTGACTTCAATGAATGTTGGAGTGTGCCCATATTGTTCACTGGTGTCTCCTTCTGCTTCATTTTAGTGGTGAAATTGTGACTTCCAGCAGCTAGATTAATTACATGTGTGGATATTCCCTCACCACAGCCCTGGGGAAATATATTTCACATACCCACTTGTCTTTAATTAAGGATGAAAGTATGAATGCTACCCAGTTATTAATTTTACCACATGTTCAGTCCCTTCTGCTCGCAATCCTACAAACATGAAAACGACGGTCTGTGGGATTTGTGCTCAGTAAGACAGAGACAAGATAGTTCTGCTTCACAGGTACACCACAGACTGTCTGGGGTATGAGCATGAAATGAGAATACTGAATATTTGCCCAAATGCAATCTGGAGAAGTACTATTTTAGGTTGGAAATACATCCAACTTCTTTCTTTTTCAGTATACCCAAATGTACCACTTCCACAGAGTGATGACACAGCCCACAGATGACTTTTAAGTATTAATGATTTCTAAAAGGAAGTAAGATTTCTAAAAGGATGCAATGACAACCAGGTTTGAGACAGACTGAAAAATCCTTCAAGCCAAGGAAACTGTTATATGTTGCTTTTTGTACCAGTTACATGGCCCTAATGAAGTGGATTTGCCAAGGGGAATAATTTCCACAAGCAGCTTTTACACATATTCACCGTTTTTCACCATGACACTGCTATGCTGAGGAACCACTGAAAGTTAAGGACACTTCTGCATAATGAAAAAGCACCCCTGGCAAATCATGGACAGCACAGCTTCTTTAATGGGAAAAACGTCTGGAGGACGTCAAAACAAGTGTAATATCCAAGGAGTTCACATTATCAACAGAAGCAACTGCGTAACAAGGGTTCAGTGAGTAATAGCAAACTGCTGCAAGTTTTCACTGTGCCTGAATTAGATTGGGGACATGAAGCCGAGTTCCTCAGCTATCCTATGTAGTTTTCTGGTTCTTACAAGAAACTTCTCTAGGGTGGTGAGGTTTTTTCCTTCTCTCTCTTCAGAGCAGACTACATCCTGGACATAAGAAAATTTTGCAATCAGGCTTTTGCAGAAATCAATACACTTCAGTCCCAGTAAACTACCCTTCTGCCAGTATCCCTTCCTGCAATGGAAACAGCCCTAGCCAGCTGTATCCCTTCATCAGGATGTTTTATCCTTTTCCTGTGAGACATGTTGCATGACAACACACCGAACTGAAGAAAAAAGTGTTTTGGTATGAACAACCTGGGTTTTTATGAAGGGTATTACAGGATGATCCCTCACTAGTATCCAGCAAAGACAAAGAACTCTGAATCCAAAAAGAGCACTTTTAAGAGCATCTAAGAAAGCTATAAGGCACTTAAAGATGTTTCAAAAGACACCATGGTCCTGAAAGCTCACCCTAACAAAGAGCAGGCTTGTCATCTCCTCCCCCAGGACAATCACCTCAAAGAAATACACATTTTTTTAAATGCTGTGGTAAAAGCTGGGCATGGCCACATATTTCTTCTTTTTTGTTTTCTGGCTTAGCAGGGGACAAGAAACCAAGCAAGCAAAGCCACTGCCAGATTTATGACTGCATTTCTGTCTGGCTTTAGTACCAAAAAGGCCTAAAAATCTGAAAACCACAGAGCAATGATCAAATGTCGTAGCTGTGATTCCAACTCCCTTTCGAAGATGCAGTGTAATGACTGTAAGAAATCACTTCCCGCGCTTTTCACAGCCACAGCCTAAGGCACATTGTGACAACACAAACACAGGCACAGATTCCAACATCCTAAAGGCACACTGCCTTGGCGGGCAGCCACTGCCTTCTCCAACCTTAACTTTGTGCTACCAAGAGCCCACACTCATCAGGAACTTGGGCAAGTTTGGATGGAACAAGACATGGGTTTAGTCAAAGGATAGGATCTACTCTGCTCATGGTGTGAGTGGCTGCCAGAGAGGAATGGATATCACTTCAGCTTTCTTTCGGCTCAGTGCCACGGTACAGTCAGGGGACTGTACATGAGCCCAATAAATCATCACATCTAATCCTCTTTCTTCTACAAGGTGAAAGTCTCCAGCAGGGGCTCTTGGAGAGTGCCAAATTCCATTTTTAATTACAGCCAATGGACTGAGAAATAAATTAAGATGTAAATAATCCCTACAACCTACAGCAAGAGTCCTGCATGAATAAAGGATAAAATGTGGTCCTTTAAAGCAATGAATATGAAGTCATTTTCAATGGCATCAAGTGAGGAAATACACATGACCATCAGGGTCACTTCTACAGTTGCCACGTGCTTTCATCCATGTTCATTTTTTTTCTGGGGTTTCTCCCCTCTTTCTCTGTGGGAAAGTTCTCTGATCTGTCAGGCCTTTTTTCTACTCGCTCTGACTTGATGCCGAGGACGTGAACCCATGCGTAGATTCCAGAGCTTTTACTGAATTCCGCACAGCTCTTCAGTACTTCTGAGAATCGAGCTGTTTAGTTTGGTGACTAAGAATGAATTCAAGAACATGGCTTTTAAAACACTTGACTTGAAACTTTTAGTCTAAACATGTTTGTTTCAAGATTTAAACAAGCACTAATAATAGACAATAGGAATTTTTACAGCCTTAAACACACAAAATAGATTTGACAATCCTGACTTAATAGATAACATAGCAATGCTGCAAAATGTGTAAAAGCCATCGTGTTAATGCTAATCCAGTATAACAATTTAACCAGCTCACAGGTCACTACCACGTAAGTCCTCGACTCAGTGCCAAGACATAAATAGTTCCCTATTCAGTGATATAAAAAAATGACTCAAATGTCCACCAGCCTTCAGAGCCAAAGGCCACTACTTCCACAATTTATCACATGAAATATCAGCTGTAGGTCTTAATAAACATACATTTTGGCTTACAAATCAATAGGATGACAGTGCTTGACTTTAATTACCTTCTCGTATTATCTCAGTCTTCCTCTCTAAACTGTGAGTCATTTTGGACACAAGGCTTAAGTGCCATGCAGTTCAATGAAAATATCAATTAGATAAATTGGCTTTAAACTGGAAGACAGATTTCCATTGATTTCAGATGAATTAACATGCACATGTCATTCTTGTACCTGAAAATGAGTAAGAAGCAATTTAACTTCCTAGCTCTGTTCCTTGCAATGCTTATTGAGTCCAAGGTTAGATCCCTTGGTGTCAATTCCCAGTGCAAGTTAATACTTTCAACCTTCTACTAATCCTGTGCAGGATTAGCTGTGGCAAGACTAGCTACCTCTTTGCTCACAAGAGCCTTCCTCTGTCCTGGGTTCACTTTGATAAAGATATTCTAGGAGTTTTAATAATTTATTTCAAATTAGCACAATTTTAGCACTGCTATCTCCCCACTGCAAAGGCAGACAAACCATGGCCATGCCAGAATTGTCTAGAAAATATCTAGTCTCCATTCTGCACACAAGCTGTTTTTGTAATGTGTATATATATATATTTTTTTTTTTTTGTGGATGTTACTGTAGTCAAAGTGGGAAAAAAACCCAACTGCAAACTCTTTTTCAGAGAAGAAGCTGAACTAGAAGTTTACTTGGTTGGTAAAAGCTCATTTACAACATTATTGGTGATTTTTTTTGTCAAATTAATAGCATATGATGGCAATCAGAGGCCTGATGTTTCAATAATACATGCTTCTGTTTTCTTAAAAGATCTTGTGACAGCTACAATTCAACAAGTAGGCAACCAGTCTTTGTTGCAAGACTTCAAACATTACAAGTCTTCTGAAGAATCCCAAAGTTTAGAGCAGGGAAAAAAAGAGCAAAGGATTTGCAGGGTGTCACACCCTTGAGTGTTATTTCGGGTTAGTGTTTGAAAGAATGGGAGTGCTTCCTTTGTCCTCTTCCCAAACGCGTTCCCTCAGCACACAACTGTCTCCATCAGGTCAGCAACCTCTCTTCCCAAACACTGATAATGGGAAAGATGTTATGGGAGAGAAAAAAGCAAATCCTGAAGGAATCTGGTGCTAAATAAACACCAGGCGCCCAGGAGCCTACATGAATTGAGAGGATACCCTGAGACAGCGAGGGAAGAGCCGCGAGCCAAACCCCAGCTGAGTTTAACTAAGTGCTCACCATCCCTGCACATCTGGTTTCCTGCTATCAGCTGGGGAGTGATAAAGGTATTACTGATGTCAGTGTGGGAGAGATTGCCATCAATAGCGGAACTATTCCATGTCAAGGGTTACAAAAGCTAAGCAATAATACATTACTGATAATCCTTTCATGGTAACTTGCAAGAAAAGTCACTACATATTACCCAAATATGATATTCTGTACTAGTAAGGTCAGACCCTGATTTTCCAGCTCAGTACTAAAAATGCATTATGACAACATAGTTTCACATTCTATCTATACATTTTGAAAGCTGTGTCTTTACTGGACCTAACATTTTCAGTTATGTTTTTACAATGCATTCCCTTTCTCTCTTTTATAGTTCACTTCCAGTCTTTCACTTTTTCTTTTTTTTAAGATGAAAAATAAAGAAAATTCCTCAACTATCTAAAATCATGTCATTCCCCTCTGAAGAAAACAGTGCTCAGATGCCCAGCTTTTTCCAGATACCAGGTCAGACACAACCAATTTCCATAACATATGACTGGCTACCTGTAATACCGACAGTACAGAAATACAAACAGTTAGAAAGTCTGGGAGCTGATGGGCATTTGTGAAATGAAGACCTGAACTTAGGTGAGCAAAGAGAACCCAAGAAGGAAGAAGAGGGATAACAACTCAAACATTTACTTATTCTACTCTCTTTCTGAAAATATGATCTATTTCAGCAGGGAATTACATGCAAGATTAAGACAATAATTAAATCCAGACTCTTCCTGCACATATGTAACCCTATCATACACTTCTCTTTTCAGCTGGAGTTACCACATTTCATATTCTGCTGGTACAAGATCTTATCAAAACCAAGAGCTTTCCTTTAATAGTGGATTAAAATGCATTGGGTCCAGAATATGAGTTTATTCAACTACCTGTTTCCCTTTATACAGTATTTCCCTCCAACCCTGCTGCATAAGCTGAACACAGGGGTCTCTGTGTATGAAGCTGTTAGAGGAGATGGAGTTAAGACCCTTGGTCCTGGCTCATCATATATGATAACAGGTCTGCTAAAAGTTCAACACGTCCATGGACCTGGCGGAGCGGTGTTCAATAAAAACAACATGGTTAACTTCAGCGTTCAAATACTGTACTTGATTGCTCACTCTCTCGCTTTCTTCCTGGATATACTTAGCTAGAGATAAAACCAGCTGTGCATGTGTGTCATTCAACAAACTTTCAGCACAAAATCTCACACACAGCTGTCCTCAGAGTCAAGGACTGGGGTCAAGGACTGACCCTCCCAGCCCCTTCCCAAAACCACAGCCCACAGCAGTGCTCAGGAGCCTTTCTTGCTGGTCTTGTATCCCTTTATCTGTGTGTGGCAGCTCAGACTGGTTTATGTGAATTGAGACAGGATCCACATCCCTTCTTGGATCTGGGTCCTAGGGCACATTTGATCTCACACTGTCATCAAGTATGTCTGTCTCCTATCTAGCAGGTCACCTTATTATCAGTGGGTCAAACATCTATGGGCTGAACGAGATTATCCTGCTGCATTCCCTAGATTGGCAGCAGATTTGTTTGAGAAAAGCATCAGTCTGTACCAACTGGCAGAAGTCCAGACGTCCCCTCAGTTCTAACCCTGGTATCTCAAATGATTGAGGTGAAGGAATATCTGCTAGAAGAATCAGGGCAGAAAACAGAAAGCCTGGACGGCTATGAAACATCACAATAGCAGTGGAAAAAATATTTTGATGGATACTTCATTTTAAGTTGACTAGAACTTAAGGCCTGACAATATCCCGTTATGATCATTTCAACACTATTGTGACAAAAAGCATTTGATAACTACAACTTCATAACAAACACATGTACAAAACAAAAAGAAATGTTCTACTTAAGCCCAGTATCCTACAAAAAGGGGAAAAATAGTAGCACTGTGTCAGGACTGAAAGTAAGCAGAATCATCCTCAGTAGAAGGGGATGGATAGAGATGAAAGAAGGTTATCACCAACATTTTTACTGACAGTATTTTGATTCAGTTGAGTAGAGCTGATAGACATGGTCCTCGGAAGTCCTGCAAAGAAAGCAACGCACTACTCAGCTGTCCTGCCTGCATGCATGCATCTGGGAGAGCAAGGCTGAGGGCATGAGAAGAATTATGTTTGCTGTCATACTACTGAGATGAGACCAGTTAAGAAAACTGGAGGTATTTACACACAAAAATATAAACCCTTCTTTCAGTCACAGGAGAATGGATAGTTCCACAAAAGGAACACGGGAATGTGTTGCAATAATGTGACCCAAGTCTGTTCTTCCACTATTAAATGGAGGGTAGTATTTATTAGTCTAATCCTCTTGAGAGCAGGATTTAAAATCAATACGGGTAAAAGGAAAAAGTGTTATGATTGTCCACTTTGCCACATGAATTTAAAAATGTGAAAAGAGCTCCTCTGTGACATCTACTTGTACATTTAATATCAATTCCATTTCAAATGCTAGGTACCAGCTGGAAAGCTTCTGAAACCAGAACCCACAGTTTAACCCCTTTAGTCCACTGTGCTATGGCTTCTGCATGCACATGAGCTGTGATATTTGAAGAGCGCGAGGGAACCATATTGTTCTGGAAACAATGAAATCTCCAAGGATGACAAATATCCATTCACTATTCTGTAACAACCTAATTAATAGGAATTAATATTATTAACCAAGTAATGTTGAGGAGAAGAGTTGAAGGAAACGTATCCATTACATAGCACAAGCATTATGGATGACACCAAGGACATTTCATTAGCCTCGAGGTCTCCCATCCTGCACGTTCCTACACATCAGCATGCTGATGACCGCCTCAGTAACACCCTGCCTTCACGTCATGTCCCTCCTCACCACTTTCCTCCTCTTCTCCCATTCCCCTCTGATCATCCAGACATCATTTTTCTAACCTTCTCCTCTCTTCAGGCTCCCAGCCTCTGCTCACAACCAACACAAAACCAAAAGAAGAAAAGGAAGGAATCAGGACATATTTTCAGGACCCTCACAATCATTTTCGTCCATCTACATCGGAAATCATGACTGAATGGAAAGTTCACCCTTCATTTCAGCAAGGATAAGGCTTTTCCCCTTGTTTCACTGATCCTTCACAAAGAGGCAGAGCCTCCCACTCACAAACCACGTCAGCGGATACGGCTGCCCGGCTCTCTGAGATGGCTGGGCTGGAGGATATTGTAGGACAACAAAGAGTGATTGTTTAAACCCGCGTACGGGAGCAAGATGGATGAGATTTTCTCAGGAGAACCAAGGAAAACCAAAACTTTCCCTTCAAGTTCCACTGACTTTAAAAACAAACAAGGCAAATGTTTCCGCAAATAAGCGCAAACCATACAGTTCCCCAGATCAAAGCTGAAAGCTCTACTCTGGAGCTGGAGGTGCATTCATGGGGAATGGAAAAAAATGGCCCTTTACAACAGCAATACTGCATTTACTGTCATAAGGTTTTAACTGAATATGCTTAAGTGCAGGTATTGCCACTTTACACATCTGCAGCTTGCATTTGATTATTTTTTTATTTCTTCATACATTATTCACCGGGACAAGAGTGCTCATCCTAACAGCAGCACTTCCTCAGAGCCCCATCCCTCATTTCCATGACATATACCGCTTTGGCGGCAACAGAAATTTATGGCCTAGGCAGAAGACTACTCACCAACACGCAGCGACTCTAAACGGATAACTGGAATTTGCTGTGGTTTGGGGCAAGGATCGGAGGAAAAACATCAGACAGTACAAGGAGCAACTGCGGGGGCCAGAAAGTACTTGGAGAGCTGCAAGTACATCAGCAGTGTGGTACTCAGAGCTTGCAAAAGGGGAGATGGAGAAGAAAAGGAAAACAAAAGCACAGGCCAGGATGGCAAAGCTCTGACTCTACAAGTATCACATATCAAATACTGAAAGTCACCACCAGCCACCTCTAAAGGCTTGGTGATAGCTAAAGAAAACAGAAGAAAAAGAGCTGCGTAGGAAGCTTGAGCGGTCAGATTCAAGACACAAAGAGAGGCTTTATTGAACAGTCACAGGTCAGAAGTGTTCATCAGACTCCCAGCACAACCTCATGCTTGCTTAAGCACCAACTCATGCTGCATGGCTTTGCCTAGACTTGGACAATTACCAGCAGCATGTTGTTATTCATAGAACTACGCTGTGAACTCATTAAATACATACCCACTAGCAAGTTGTCAATTTTTACCTTTATCTTAATTTCTCTATTACTTGTTCAGAAATTGTATCTTCAAGCCCCAATATAAACCACATTCTGTTCTTTTTAACCCCACTGGCTGTGGAATTTTGTCCTATCTCTCTGCTTTGGTACTGCTTCAAAAATCCAGTATAGAGAAACTGATATTGCTCTGTTATAATTTGTCCCTTTTTTATCAACAGGAAACTCTTAGAAACAAACACTGGGATACTAATGATGCTCCTTGAAATTCTACTTTTTGTAAAAATAAAAGATCCTAAGAGGCAGTAATAGACTGCATCTTTTAGTTTGCCTACTTGTATATCCCAGATATTACATTACATTTGTTAACCTTCCACCATATGAAATCATTTGTTTAGTTACAGTATATTTTCCAGAAGCGCATATAGTTAGGTCCTATAGTAATCCCTCCTGAACTTAAAGTCCTGGATCTGGGTTCTTTAAACACATGTGGCATCGCCTTTCAGTCACAGGTTTTTGTCATGCCTTTCTCTGGATTGCAAATACCTTCTTAGGTGTTTCTTGGCCTTCATTAAAATAAATGCTGTGACTAGTTCAGATTTCTAAGTGAGGCCTTCCCTCGGACACTTAAACAGGTTTTACAGTTGTTTACAACACCATCTAAACAGAAAACATCTCATCAGTGACCACACAACTCCAGCCATGGCCAAAGCAGCGATCTACACACAAGAAGAATCACTCCAAGGTACCATTCTCTCTGTTTGCACACCCAAAGAACTCACAATTCCTTTCTGCCGACCGTAATGCTGGGAAATTGTTGGTCTGCCATGACCCCGAAATCTTTCTCAAGGCTCCGGCTTTCCAGGAGACAAGTCCCTTCCCCCTCTGAAGGTGGGACCCACATTCTTTGTTCCTGGATGTACGACCTCACACTGAGCTGGATTAAAATAAACTTTGCTTGAGTGGCTCAGCTTAGTAGCTGATCCAAAGCACTTTATAAAAAATTACCTATCTTCCCCTTTTAACCAAGTATTTCTGTGTTATCTGCAAAATGTAGAAGTAATTATTTTCAGATATTTAATGACTATATTAACTTTAAGCTTTCTATTGATCCCTAAAGAATGTCACTAGAAGTAACCCCACTTAATAGCCTTACATCTCTTTTTCAGATCAGTCTGCTGTCCAAGTATTCACATTTAAATATACAGATTTTGTATAATCTCTCCCTTTTTTTATTTTTAAATCACAGTGCCTAAAGCGCTAAGTAAAATTGCAATCCCCTAAATCTCTATTACAACTTCAAGGCTACCTTCACTGAGAAATCTCATTATTTAATTACTCAGTTTGGTTTTTTTAAATTAAACTGTATTTGTTCCTTTAATTTCTTGGGCAACTACATGACATATTGACATCTCCATTATATTGCTTGTACGATGATGTCAATCTACAGCCCTTCAGATCAGTTTTCCTGCCCTTTTTTGGTATATTGACACTCAAAAAACCCTTAATGTTTCCTGGAATTTCCTTTGCATTGCAAGAATTAGGAAAAGTTAACAATATGGAGCCAGAGAGCTCTTCAGCTGGTTTCTGGAACTCTTAAATCTCCAGATTATTTTAATGTGTTTATTTCTGGTAAACAGTATTTGACATCATTCATATTTACAAATGCATTAAAAGTACAGCATAAGCTTCATGAAATACAAGATGCATTTGGTGAAGGAGGAGGAGAATGCAAAGTATTTAATGAAGCACTTTTGCTTTTGTGTATGAACAGTTTTATTGCCATCATCAAATGATAGGCCAATATTACTGCTAGGATTTATTTCATTAATGTATCACAACTTTATTCCAAAGAGGCACAGAGGAAGAGACTCCCACATAAATTCTCAGGGACAAAGTACAGCTGCTGTACCACAACTACTGATGGACCCATTATGGATGCCATGAAGTAGCCAGGCTACATGTCAGAAATGTTTTATCATCTTGGAGAACAACACAGGAAGCAACGTGAGTTGAGAAAGATCTTTTAAAAAAAATGCACTGCACCTCTTATTTTTCTCTGTAAAGATAAATGCATGTGTCCAAACAACTACTCGCAGCTTCCTCACCAGCCAGACTGATTTCAAGTCTGACAGTTTGAAATCTCTATAATCTAAAATCATTAAAACACCCACAAATAACAGCATAAAGGCAAATTTATACCTTAGACTTACCGGTATAGTGCGGCTCAACAGACACAAAGGTTTTTACTAGGAAAGGAAAAATGTCCTGAAAAAGTTCCCTGCAAAACGGTAGGTGTTTAAACCTAGATGGCAGAAATGATTTATGGCCACCTACAGGTGATCTGATTTCTTTTAAAAAGACCTCGGTCAGGCAAGGAAGAATAAAACGAGACATCAGAAGTGACAGGATGAAAAGAAAAGGCTTACTTAGCTCTATTTGGTTAAAAATATGGAACAATTTTTAGATTTTATTTGAAGTGGGTGGAATTCTCTTTCCATAGAAACCTGTTTTTACCACTACTCATCAGTGAAGAAGAGGCTTCTCTCAGCATATGACATTTAAAAAGGAAACAAAAAGGGAAAAATAAAGATCATGTTATGGTAGTAGGTATCCACCTCCAGCAAGTTTTTCCAAGGCTTCTGAGAGGAAAACCCTTTCCGTTATGTAGAAATAGCCTCAGTTGACTTTTCCACTCCTTTAACTGCTGGTCTTCAGCACATATAATCTCAAAGGTCTACCTTTAGAGCTGACCAAATTAACAACCATATCTTTTCCTTGGAAAGGGCATCTAAAAAAATAAACAAAAAAACCTCAAACAACATAAAAATATATTACAAATCCTCCTGAGGATCCTAAAGTAACAAGTGTTCACTGCCAGCAATTTCCCAGCTTCTTGTAGATGGATGAAACACTTCACTAAAACTTCATATTCTTGAGAAAGACAGATACACAACGCTGTTAAACCTTAATGCTTCAGGAAACAATAATTGATATATTTGTAGTATTCTCTGTACCCTACATAAACTACAAGAATGTTATCTGCTTTGCAAAGATGAAATTATAAAGACTGAATGTTTGCCATTTATTTTCTTGGCTAATGTAAATGGAATTTAAAATGAAAAATGGCTACCCGTGAGAGGCCACCACTACCCTAGGAATCAGAATAACAGTTATGAAGACTTGTTAATCTCCTTTCCTGGAAACCCAATGAGGGGAAAATAATCTTTTTCAAACACAATGTGGGTTACTCAGTGCAAAAAGGCCAAAAATCATTTCTACTAGAAGAAGGTACAAAGAAAGACAAAGACGTGGGCACCTGATTGATTGAAACATTGCCTCAGAGGTAAAGTACATGTGAACATCACTGTCCCACTGCCGCTGTGCAGTCCTGAAACACACTTGTGACATGCCAAAACGAAAAACTCACACACTTTGAAAGTGGCATTTTACACATCCTTCATGTCCGTTCACCTTTAATACCTATTTTTAAAGTATATGGCCAAAGAAATCATTTTTATACTTTCCAACTTGTTGGGTAGAATTTTAATAAACTCCTCAAACGATGACTCCCAAGACCAAGAGTTCCCATATTGATGTCTCAGTTGACAACTTTCAAATGAGTACTGTCACACTCAAACTTTGAGACAAAGCACCAACTAAAATTAGCTTTCTCTGGAAATCCCTGCCTAAATGACACATGCCAATTTACATCTTCTTTGAACCTCTGGGTACAAGTGTGCAGCTTGACACATAAATCAAGTGCTTACCTTCCACTTGACCATGCATATAGCTATTACTTAGTTCCTGAAGACAGATGCAGCTCAAATCCATATTTTTCAAAATCTGCCCTTGGTCTGATCACTTCTCCACTCTGAAAAATCCTGGGTAGTACCACGAGCCGCCACCCAGCCTTGAGCCAACAGCTATAAAGCTATAAAGAGTGTAACAGTTCGAAACAGGGCCCTGTTTTTCTTCCCATTTTCTAAAACTTCAACATATTCTGCTTCTCTTCCCTACGTTTTACACTGTACTGAAATGTACTAAGCATTTACTACAAACCCATGACACCCGAAAGTTTCTGGAAGACCTCTACTCAATTATCAATCACGTTCAGACTTAAAGCTTAGCCCCATTAGGCTTGCTTTAGGACTGCTTCTTAAGCACGGTCACACAAATCCCACGTACAATTGAAATTGGTTTTCTATCAAGACAGACATAATGTATGGTTTGAATGCAAGCTATTACTCAGGAATTGCTTTGGGCAATCCCCACAGAAAATAAATGGTACATCAATAAACAGACCCCAAATATATGACAACCTGAAAATACGGACCATTTGAACAGAATGGGATGGGAAAGGAGAATACCTTAGTCAGTGATAGTGAAGACTGGACATATTTCCAACTAATACACTTAAAAGCAAAGGATTTGTTCCACGTCTATTAGGAGCTGAGACTGAAGATACAGTCAGGAATTCCATGAAGAGTGAATACAAAGTCCCACTTCTCTGAATACAGCAGTAACTTACAGCAAGAAAATATTTTCAAGCTCCTCTCCACAGCACTGCTTTCCCACAAGCTCTTTCAGCCTATTCTTAAAGTCAACTTCTGTCCTTGCAGTGACCTCCGGCTCTTCTCTGCCACCTCTGCCTGCCGGGAGCCCATTACCAGACCCTCTGACTACACCCCCCAGGGTCGTGTATAACCTAGACCTGCAACGGAGACTCATCTTTATGTCCACCACTGCCACTTGAATAAAATGCAATCACAATATCCAAAGACCTTAACAAGGCAAAATGGTACACGTACCCTTGTATGCTTGTGGGGGTAAGACTATATGTATACTTGTAAGAGCAGAGCAAGGGCTAAACCGGTCCGTCCTATAGCTCCTCAACCCACCCTTTGTTCATCAGCTCAGATCTTGCAAACCTGACTGGAGGGAAGCGAGTGTCAGGAGGCCTTGATGAGGCGTGCCATGGAAGGGAATGTGGCATGGGGACAGCTGTGGGAAAGGCAGACAAATGCTATTTTTGCTTTAAGGACTTTTGTGTCACTTCTTGCTTAATGAAAGCTCTTGGCCTTAGGTCCACCTAAGGAACACCTCCACAGGCATTTACAGCAACACTGTCAGGAGTCGTTTATATACGAAGCGCTCAGATATACACTGCATATCTTTTAAACCAAAAAAGGGAGACATTATGCATTCACGCTTTGCAAATTATCCTTAAAAACTCCTGGTACTGTTTTTAACTCTCCTTACTTTCTACCCATGTGCTTGCTGGAAAATTCATATATTCAGCCTTCTTCCCCCCCCCAAGAAAGACAAAGCAATCTAAAACTAGATCACTGGTCTCCAAACTGAAGTGTAAAGTATACCTTTGCTTTCCTAAAACCGCCTCTTTCTATTAATACAATACAAATATCTGGCTAGCCAGATAGCAAACAAGTGAAAAGTGCAACGGAGGAAGGAAATGTTTTTGGAGAGAGGACAAGTGGAAGTAGTGCATGTGAAAAACTCATCATGAAAAGCCAAACCAGTTTTCACAACAAACGTGAAGAGTGGCCCCAGAAGCCCCCTGCGTGGAACCCTGCTGCAGATGCTCCAGGAACTGTGCAGATCAATCACACCCCTTCAATCATGGCAGCTGTATTTCAGAGCAGGTTCAGCTGCCTTCTCATTAAAAAGTCCATTCAGAGCCAGTTCATTTTGACAACCCACTCCTGTGTAATGGAGGCTACAGCATGTGATGGTGCAGGGGCAGAAATAGGGCTACGGCCCAGGTACCTGGTCTGGAAATCAAACACGGATTATGCCAACTAGTTCCACCTGCATGAATAACGAATCAATCCTTTCTATCTAGCCATAGGTTTTCTGAATCTCTCACCTCACCTTCACCTCATGGGTAAGTGCACATGGGAAAAATGGGATTCTGCTTCTAAGCAGCAGCACTCTCAATGATTGCCTTATTCTGCTTTTATTCTAGTTATAAAGTGTATCTCTTCCACCATTCTTCCCTGGTAGTACCTGAAGACTCCAATTCAGGCAAAAAAAAGTTCAGATTAACATTCCGGCAGGCCTTCCAAGCTGTAAACTGTTCTAAAGAGTACGTTCACCAGGTAACACTTGTAGGAAGATGGAAGGATTTCACCCTGCTGTGGCACCTTCATGTCTTTCCTAGATGTTCCCCAAATCCCAACAGGATGGCAGCGGCAAACACTTTGAGAGGAAGATACATGGCATCTCTTCCCACCACGCTGGCCCTGGGGCATCCTCCTCATGTGGTGTCAGCCCCCAACTACAATCGGTCACAAAAAGGACATTTTTCAGGCTCTCTTTGTAAAAGCCCTTCCCTTGAAAGCAAAGACCTTTCAGACCTGTATTTTATTACTATGAGCTTACTAGTAAGCACTTCTGTTTCTCAAACATTTAAAACACACTCCTTGAGGAAGACTATTTTGTCTTCAGAAGTTACATCTACACGTTGTGTTGAATGCAAGCTGTCTGTGTAGATGTTGAAAACATGAAAAATAAAGTGTCTCAAGTATGTATTATTCCAACCTTGACCAAACCCAATGACAAGTAGAGAAAGTCCCATTTCTTACACTTCTCACAGCCACGCCACACGGAAAATTTCATTCCCCAAAAAGCAATCTGCCTAGAAGGTATGATAGTGTGAAAAAAGGGTGCTATAATCAAAATACTTTTGCAGCTGTAATTATAGCAGTTGCTATGAAGCCAAAGCTGTAATTTTTGAAGCCAAACTAAAGCAAAAGGAACAAAAGTACTGCAATTGTTTTGGAAAGCTACGACGGAGGTTTTCTTTCCTTTCCTGCTGTTTAATCTAAGTAGAGAAGGGTGGGGTCATGAAGGCACATGAAAGCTCTATTAATGTTCTCCACTGGGATCCAGGCTTCTCAGTATTTTTGCAACATAATGCAATGAGAGGATATTTGTAAATCATCTGGAGCGTTACCCAGATTGAACCCTCCCTTCCAGTTAAATGATCAGTGATGTTAAATTTAAAAAATAAAAAGCAAGTAGCAAGTCCCAATCCTGCTATCGCCTCCATAATGGTTTATATTCCTATGGCCACAGAGTAGCTATTAATTTACATAAATTACATCAGAAGAGTGTCGCAAGCAAATGGAAAAGAGAAGCAGCAGATGCAAGAACTTCATCCAAGTCAGTGAGGCCAAGCACAGTTGCAAGGGGATGTCCTCAATGAAAACTGCAGGCTAAAGGATGCACACAACCAACCTGACTTCCCAGACCTTCACCATGGTCTAGCAAAACCCAGCAACCCAGCTAAAAATCAAATCTTTGGAGAGGGAAACAGTTTTTGCTTTGTTTGGCTTTTGGATTAACATTGATCTGCTTTTTTTCTAAGATTTCATTGTTGATTTTCAGCACAATAAATAGAGCCCAAAGAAAATTTCTGAGAACAACTTGACATGGTTCCAGTCCTTCCTAGGGTGAGGGCATACACTAGCAATCCAAAAATCTCTGCTTTAATTATTTTATCCACATCTTTACTTCCAGTTTCAAAAAGGGTATGTTTCAGTCCCAGTACTATACACTGAGAGAGATCAGAGGGTGTGGGATATGCTCAGCCCAAGCAGAAGCAGACAGTTCAGGGGAGGGTTTGGTCTCATGTTTCTGCTTGCAACTAAAGGAAGCAGGATTGACTGTTTGCCTAGTATTGAGCACTGCTGCAAGATCAGGTAGTATTTTAAATTCAAATAGCATTCGCTCAGCTTATAAACCCAGCTGTCAAAATGGCAAACACATAGAAACATTAAATGTGATCATACTTATTTAACCACATTTTTTAAATGTACCACCTTAGTTGTTCTTCATGTATCTTCTGCAGCTAGTTAGAGGGTTTGTGTTTTGGTTTTTTTTTTTTTTTAAACTATAAAAATTATATAAAAAGAGAATGTGTTTTATTTTTTCTATATTTGAGATAAATTGCTGGCTTAGCCAACACATAAACCTTTGTAAAAACATCCGCATATCACTTTGTACTATGGCCAATCATCCATTTTGAAAAAGGAGCAAAATACAAGTTGTAATTTTGTCAACATTTACAAGAAAATCAACAGTGCTATTTTTGGTCACTTGAACTTTAAAATATTACTGCAAAGAAGTGTCTGACCTCTTCCAAACCACTTAATTATCAGTTAGCTACTTAAATACAGATCATGGAAGGGGGGGCTGGCCAC